>NC_041045.1:1651799-1915463 GCF_900634775.1 Gouania willdenowi
AGCTGACCATTTTCAAGGATTATATCACAAACTTTCCTGCAATGTTCTGTGCAAATATAATGTCTATGATTTCCTTTTACCAATAGGTGGCGCTATGACTATGAATGACAGTTGGGTTAAACCATAACTGGAGGTGGTTGATTTGTTTCTGAGGGTATAAAACACGTGTGAATCATGTGACAATAAGGTGGCATTGTGTAATCTTTGGGAATGTGTGTTTGTGCTAGAAAGAAATAACTGTACTTACACAGATCAGGGAAATTCTCAGTGTACTGAAGTAATATTTCTTCAGTACACTGTAGAATTCTGACATCATCACCGTCATCAGTCCAAGCTGGGAGCCAATACAATCTCAAGGGGACGCTATTGAGTTATTTTACCATTCACATGTCCAAATAGTCCTAATATGAGCACAAATTTTCACGAGTTTTTGAACGTGTTTTGACCCTCAAAAATGCGATCATTTCATCATAAATAAAATAATAATAAATCCGAGGTGCATTACAGTAGGGTCCTACACACCGTTGTGCTTGGGCCCTAATAATCATAATAATGCATGTTGTAGATGTGAGGTTCAGGTTTGATGATGAAAAGATTGGAGTGTCCCCCCATCACGTTTCCATAGTAACAGAGCGAGGAGTGTGTGTGTTTTTTTTCTTACAAAGCGAGTCAATCACAGGCTCGTGTGAATAATGCAGCATCGTGTGTGTGTGTTTAGCCCACACTGAGGAAGGGTCACAGCGCCCCCATCTGGAACAACACGGTCACACAATGCAGTTAGAATCACTTTATTATGATAAAGATATAAATTATTACAGCAGACAGTGGAAACTACTCAGAAATACAAAGTAGGATGAAAACAAAGAAATGAAAAGAGGAGGAAACATTCTCCTAAATATCGGCCTTAGCGACAACATTAAATGTAATATTTTTGGATCCAAACACAAACACAAACATGTCCACAAACCACATCTGAACAGTAAATATGGCCTAAAACCTTCTAAATGTCCTTATTAGTAGATCTATGTCTAACAACACATTATTATACACTAACTTAGTTTATTTAACTTTTAAAAATGGGAATACTTTAAAGTTTTTCACTGAACACAGGCACTAAAACTGTAAATTACTCTTATTTTTAAAAGTTAATTAAACTAATATGGTTCATAATAATGTGTTTATTAAGCATAGATCTACTAATAAAGACATTTAGAAGTTATTAGGTCACATTAATAAAACCAGTGGAGGACCTGTTTAATGATCATTAGCCCCCCCTGGTGGTAACAGGTAGTCAGTGACTTTATCCATCACTGATATGTAGAACAAGTAGCTGGAGGTCGAGGGTCCGATAATCTTCACCTTAGACCCTCTGATCGTATAGAGGACGTCCTTGTACAGGGAGGCGGCGTTAATGCAGATCTTGCTCAGCTTCTCGTGGTCGTGTGGCTCCGCCTGGACCTCGTGTACGGTCAACGTGTGCTGCCACGCGTCGAATAACCTCTGTAGATTCTCTGAAGCCTCGTGAACCGCTGAGCATCCCTGAGGGGGCGGAGCTTCAGACAGAGACACTCGCACCAGGTCGTTTTCCTCAAAACACTCGTGTGACATGAGGACGTGTCCCAAACACTCATTTAACGCCGTTCTCTGGAACGTATCGATGTATTGGAACGTCATCAGGTCCACCCACATCTCCTCTGGACCGATCAGATCGCTCCATGGAGACACAGAGACGTCCTGGAGGTTCTCTGTGACGCTCAGGTCCAACACTTCCTGTACCTGACTGTGTGGCTCCGCCCCTTCCTGTCTCTGGCTGCGTAGCTCTGCCCCTTCCTGTCCTTCCTGTCTCTGGCTGTGTGACACCGCCCCTTCCTGTCTCTGACTGTGTGGCTCCGCCCCTTCCTGTGGTGGCGCTGGTGGATCTGAAGCAGGAGGCGGAGTCAGATCGCTCTCCTCTCCCACCACTTGTCTTTGAAGCATTTTTTTCTTACAGTGTCTGAAGGCGTCGACCGTATCTCGAGCTCTGCCCCCTTCCTCAAATCTAGCCACGTCACAAACATGTCCGAGCGACGTTTCCGTTCGATCAGCTTCTCTCTGCTCAGCGTCATCCTCACACACGCCTTCTTCCACCGCCGCGTGATGACTGTCATACTTCTGGAGCCTCGCAGCCATGCAGATAAGCTCCTCCCTCAACGCCTTGGCCGCAGTAAACGGACCCTCGATAAGCGCCCTCTTTTGTCCGCTCAGCGGTGTGAACCGTAGCGATCTGTGACGGGAACGTAAACGCCCCAGGAACACCTCGAGGTCAACGTCAAACATGGAGAGATCCAGGGTGGCGTTGGAGACGTAGGAAAAAACCTGCAGCAGAGGGGGCGGGGTTTAACTCTCCATGGCTGCATTAATGTGCACGTTCACGTGTACTTACGTCCTCGCTGAAGGGGAACACGGTGAGCTCGTACTCCTCAGGGAACTCCTCGTCCGTCATGATCTGAGGACGTTTCTTCACCACCTTCTCTGCGTCTGCCAAAAGAAGACACATCAGGCTCCGCCCACTAACCACTAGCTAACATTAGCCGTTACAATATGTTGTTATATGTTTGATCGCAGCATAGAGAAGTGCCAAACATGAAATGGCAATTTTCCAAAATAAAATAAATCCATATTTTTGTGAAGGAAAAAAAGCAAAAATTCAAATAAAATCCTGATTGTTAAGCAATTGTTGAAAATGTCTTGATTTTTGCAAAATATTTTCTCGAAATTTTTAATGCAATTTGCAAGAATTTTTCAGTTTAAAAAATAAATAATGTAAATATTGTAGGACTGTAACACCATCGTATTTTATCTACAATTTACAAAAACTCCTGTTGTGCGATCATTTTTACTTTAAACAAAATCTTCCTGCGGGCCGGACTAGACGCTATGGCGGGCCAAACTTGGCCCTCGGGCCTTGAGTTTGACACTAATGAAATGAGTGCTGTCATATTCTTATTTTCACTATTTTTGTATATTAACGTATTTTTAAGTTTGCATCTCACACTTATTAACCGGATTTGCACTAAAATGTCCTTTATTTGTATTATGGAGAGTTTGCAGCTCTATTTCTAAATGTAAAAACACAGCTGATCTTAATTTGCATCTTTTTTTAATGGAGTTCTGTGTTTTGAGATTACACTTCCGGTGTTTACAACAAAACAAGCAGATTTTTCACCTGCTCCGTCCATAAAGGTGATGAAAGCGACTCCGTTTGTGTTGGTGGGAAATCGGACAAACTTCACGTCTCCTCCGTCGCTCTTTCGGCGGTTTTGGAAGTGATTGATGAGTTTATCCGTCATTCTGTCAGCGGGAAGCACGTCCGTGGGAACCCCGGAGACCACCACCGTGTTCCGGCTGCTCTCAGCGCACTGCTCGGTCTCCTGAAAAACCTCCATAAATACCTCCAGACCACGGCTACCCAGAGCCGAGCAATAGCTGTTACATTTACGGAGTAAACAGCGAGTTTCTAGCTTTCAGTTTCACTATGTGAACGTTTGAAACGGTTCAGTGCAGTTACAGATAATGACCACCGAGTGGCGCTGTTGCTACACGTTACAGCGGTTGTAGCGCAGAATGAGACACACGGAAGTCTGTTTATTTTTTGTCCTTTTGTGTATTTTTCCGTGGTTTTGGAGTCGTATGGTTTATTTTTCCATGCTTAAAGTGTTTTTGATGTCATTTTGTGTATATTTCAAGGTATTTTTATTGTGAATTTTGCATGTTTTTAATATTTACTGGTGTCATATAATCTCATGACCACTGAGTGGCGCTGTTGCTACACCTTACAGCGGTTATAGCCTTAGAACGAGACACGGAAGTCTGTTCATTATGTGTATATATATATCAATCATTTTATGTGTTTTTGGTGTCTTAATGTATATATTTACCATGTTTGAGGTGTTTTTGATGTCTATTTGAGTAAATTTGTTTAGAGTGGATGTGTAATTTTGCATGTTTTTATTATTTAGTGTGTTTTTGGACTCATTTAGTGTATTTTTCTGTGCTTTTGGAGTTGTAATATATGTATTTATGTATGAAGTGTTTTTGGGGCCCTTTTGTGTATATATTTTGTCATTTTGTTTTTTTTAAGAGTGAATGGGTAATTTTGCTTGTTTTTATCTCGTGTTTTTGGAGTCACTTAAGTATTTTTCTTATTCTTTTTACAAAACTCTGTGCATTTACCTAACTTGAGGTTGCTCTGCAGGATCAATAACAATAAATCCTTTTCATTCCAATGAAGTTATTGTTTTATCTGCTCGTGTAAATGCACAGAACTCATTGAAAACACAAAACCCTTTCCATTCACCGTCAGTGGTCACTATATTCAAAGGACACCAGTTCACCCACTACACCTGAACATGTTAGTGCTGATGCTTCTGTTCACAGATTTTATTCAGTTAAGGCTGATTTATGTGACATTTATATATATTTAATTTAAAACTCACACACACACAAAGAGAAACACACACGGTTGATTATATTTCTTGTGCATATAAAGATTGTTTTTTTTTTTAATTTAAAATATAAAACAAAGCGGCCTGGCCGAGTGCAACAAACATGGGTGTTACAGAGAAAAAGAGGGTGGAGCCATTGATCCACGCCGTCCAATCCAGCTCCATCAACCACTTCAGTGCAAACGCAACATTCACTGTGTTTAACGGTGATTCTCTACAGGTACAGGTTCAGGTACATGTGGGGTTTTCAGTGTTTCTAAAGCCGTCCATCAACACGGGAACCAAAATAAAACATTAGCTTTCAATAAAAAAAAAGAACTGGTCACACAGGGAACGTGTGTTTAAGGAGGAAACGCAGTTCATTCGAGGGGAGGAGTCCAGAGAGAAGGGGAGGAGTCCAGAGCTGCTCACTGCAAACACACACTTTGAGAATGTGCAAATCAGACACACAAACGTTCCTCAGCATCTTGTGACGTTACCTGCTCAGCCACGCCCACGTCCACAGACTGACACTTCCTGTTAGCCTTCTTCCCGTGAGCGCTACGCCACACGCCCAGAGAACCCTGAGGACATGGAGACGGTTTAATGATGATAGCAGGAAGCTTTGATCATCAAAGGATCCTCCACTGTTTTTATAAATGTCCTGATGAGAAGATCTACGTCTTAAACTGTGTGCTGACACGCTGTGGTGGCTGACGTTAGCGAGTAAATCACAGACTGTTGAAGACGCACAAACCCTGTGAATAGAAGGACTTTAGCCTGACAACTATCTGTAACATTTCAAGATTAAAGTCATAAAATTTAGAGATTAAATTCGTAAAATTCAAATCATATTTTAGGAGAATAAAGTTGTAGTATTTTGAGATTAAAGTCATATTTTTATAATTTAATTTAAATAAGAAATGGTGCATAAAAATTTGTTTTGTTAGACATTTAGAAGGTTTTAGGACACATTTGTAAAAACAGTGGCGTGTCCCTTTAAGGAGGAGGGGGGCGTGTCTTACCTGATGTTTAGTGAACATGTGATTAGCAGCAGCAGTAGTAGTAGAGTGGAGCAGTGGCGGTTGTATGGAGGGCGTGTACTGTAGGGGTCGACCCAGGAGGGAGAAGTGTGTGTCACCTGAGAACAACACACACACACACACTCACAGCTTCACTTCTATCGTGTGTGTGTGTGTGTGCGTGTGAGAGTGAGTACCTGGTCCACTGTGGCAGAACGCTGTAGGGAGCGGGTGTGACATCACAGGGATGGCGTGGAGGCCTTTGGCACTGGGAGGACGAGGGAGCGCTGGAGATAAGGGCAGGCTGCTCTACACACAACACACACACGATACACACACACGCACACGCAGGAAACAAAGGCGTTAATTAAAACACATCGTCCCTCTCTGGCTGTGGTTGCCATGGTGATCCCTTCTCTCCACATTAACGTCACGAGCGTAGCGTGAAGCTAATGGCTCTCACATCATTAGCGGAACCTTTTCAGGAGGCGGAGCTTAAAGTGCTCGTGTCAGCGTCTCTATTAAAGTAGTTGAAGACAACAGTGTGTTTGTACCTGAGGGGGGTCCAAAGGGGGGAGGAGCTCCGCGGGGCGGCGACCTCGATGTAGCTCCACCCGTGAGTGTTTGTGGGCGGAGCTCTGCTGCTTCCTCTGGCAGGGGGATGAGTCTCTGGGCTGCTGACAGGAGGGCGTGGTCATCTGGAGCATCAGCATTCCTCCACCGGGGGTGGGGGGCAACAGCCCTGGGGGGTCAGAGACGTATGAGAATACATGAGACATTTGAATAAAGTCTTAATATTTTTAGATTAAAATTGTATTTGAATAAAAATCTAAATATTATGAGAATAATGTTATATTTTTATGAAAATAAAATCTAATCTAATGATATTAAATAAAATTACAATTTTATTCTCGAAAATACTTCGACTTCAATCTCACTGTATTTTCATCGTAGGAATCAACTCAGAATGATTACAAACATTAGGGATTAATCCTCATTTACAGACGCTCACAAGCTGCTGATTTATGAAACAAAAGCCTCTGATTGGACAATAATCTGTGGATTATCCCTCAGCCAATTAAAAGTGTTTAGTGGTCACACACAGCTTCATCCACCTCATTAGAGAGCATGCAGTTCCCTCTGCGGCGTCCTTACAGTCAGACGTGAATAATAAAGGTAATAAATGTGAGATATGTTATTGTTTCCTCCACTAGGGGGTGCACTGTGGCATTATTTACATCATCTGACCTATCAAAGAACGGTCATATCCCATCATATATCAGATGCTGTAAAGTAAACTAAGAGGTGTGTGTGTGTGTGTGTGTGTGGGGGGGGGGGTACCTGCGTACTGCGGGGGTCCGGCGTGCTGCTGAGAGACACAGGGGGAGGCGGCCTGTGAGAGCTGCAGCTGATCAACCATCGACCCAGGAAGGAAACTCACCGTAGAGCTGGAGACCAACGAAGAAGAAAATTGTCATTAGAACATTGGATCATCATGTGATATCTGACAGGAAGCGTTTAAACATTAAAGCTCAGCTCCAGCTGGTGGAGGGGGCGGAGCCTCACACTCAAATAATAATGAATCAGATAAATGAAAAAAAACAATAAAAGGGGGAAAAAAAGGAAAATGATTTTTAAAAAAAGGGGGGAGAAAAAACAGGAAAAATAGCAATAAAAAATAAATTTAAAAAATGAATACAATTTTTTGTCATGAACAGGACAAATTGAAAGGTTACAGACGCAGCGTTTCATCAACTAGTGAAAATAAATCACTGATAATCTTGTTAGATCTCATTCTTCTTCGTCACATAATTCTATTAGAGGTGACGAACAGAGCCGCTGACTCAGGAACCACGTTTCCTACCTCATGGTGGCGTGCTGGTGCTGGTGGGGGGGCAGCAGGCTGTAGCAGGGCTGAATCCCTGGCTGACAGGACATGATGACAGGCTGCTGGTGCTGCTGGTACGACTGGTACGACTGGTACTGCTGCTGAGGAACAGAAACCTGCTGTAGAGAAACAAAACACACGTTTATAAATGGTTTCCACCGTCATCTAATGAGAGTGAGGGGGTACCTGATGGTAGGCCTGCATCTGGGGGTACTGGACCACCATGCCCTGCACCTGGTTACCCATATTGCTTTGCTGGTTCCCAGTGAGGGCGAGGGTGGGCGTTTGCTGCAAACCAACCAGTGTCTGATAGGACGACGGGTTTGACATCATGGCGTGGTGAACTGGAAACAACAACCAGTCGAACACACACACATTATTAATATTGAACTGGTTTTAAAGGCTGTATAAACCGACGTCTGAATATTTAAATCAATGCATAGCAGCAGCAACAAAGGAGGGGACAGCTCAAAGTCAGCAGATACCACAGCGCTCCTCTGGCTCATAAAGCCGAGGGCTGGTCCCTCACTGGGAGCTGGGTTTAAATCCCTCACTTTAAAATGTCAAGGTGACAAAAAAGACATGAGGAAAATAACGTCCCTGAGGAAACACAGAGGACTGAGACAATAGCAGGAACAGAGAGGACGTCCTCTAGTCAACGTGTTTAAACTACACATTGCAGCTCTATAGTTATTGTTTTTTTAGCAAATATACGGTTCTCGTGGGAGTTCTTTATTATTATTTTTCTTCCTCAACTCCTTTGTCCTGGAACTCCTCCTACCTAGACTATTAATGCAGCACTAATAACCCGTATGTCATCTCATAAGGACAATGTCAACGATGTGCAGTCGACCTTTTCTGGAGCCAAAATGTCAATGTCAAGGTTGTGTCAAGTGTCAAAAACCAACATTTTCCATATCTCTATGAATATTTATCATACAAGTTTGACAAACATTTAAGAAAAGCTCATTTCAAGTGGAGTATTTTATTTATTTGAACAGAAGTTGTACGACCTACCGGTAAAAACATCGGTTGGGGTCAAAGTTCATGACATTACAAAAAACAAAAGACTTTTTTCCTTAAAACACATTGAGATACAATGCTCAAACTGGTACCATTGAACAACATTTCCTTTCTTCTGTTTTTCCTGCATTATTACTTTCAATTTAATTAGTAAAAAAAACGACAAAAATCACACGAACAATTCTTTTAACCAGTTTTATGATTTTACATTTTTTTCTACAAATTTTGCAGTCCCATTTGTCTATTCTTTTCTTATAGTAGTCAACTATATATAGTCAACTTTCAATTTAATTGTCAAATATAATCAAAATAATGACTTGGACATTTAGAGATATTCATTGGGAATCCAAATTATTAATAAAACATTCCAGTCAGAAGTGACGTCACGGTCCTTTTTAATAAAATTAACTATTCCCTACTGTTATTATACACTGGAGGGTGTGACTCCATACAAAACGTGAACGTGTATTGATGAATATTATATTACATATTCCGTTAACAACTACATGTTTCAAATATAACTTGTCAACAAATCCAGATACAGGTCGTCATTTTTTGCCATTTTTTTCAATTGCCAAATACGTATTCACCGTGCGAATACAGGTCTTGCCTAGTTCATATTTATATCTTCCATCAACCAGAACTAGAACTAGAACCAGAACCAGTCTAGAACTGGTTAGAGTCCATTACTGTGTCGTGGTAATGAGAGTGAGAGGCTGGAAAAGAGACCGGTTCACTGTGAGATTCATAGAGAGCTCTCAGACAGCGTCCCGGCCCCGCCCCCAGCCTCCCTGACACACCTGTAATAACACACACACACACACACACACACACTCTCATCTACAACACGTCCTGGAATTAGAGACAGTTTACACGTTTAAATACGACAAACAGTTGGTGTAGTGATGTAAACATGTCTGGATGTCACAAAAGATGGTAAAAAATGTGTAGATTTAAAATTTAAACTAATAGAAAATATTCACACGTGTAGACTGATGTTTACACTAATAAAATGACAGTTAAAATGTATTTAACGTGTACTTCTCTGTGAATGACCATGACTGAAGCTGGAGGAGGAGGAAACACACACTCCATTTAAACGTTTGTGTGTCACCCAATGCCAGCGTTCCTTCGCCTTTAGATCATCTGCTGTGTGTGTGTGTGTGTGTGTGTGTAATTGCTGTCCTTTGCCTATAGGTCAGCTTCATTTGTCTGATGTTTCCCACTTACACAGACGTACACAATTGTTACATTTAGTTACACAGGGGTTCTCAACCTTGGGGTCACGAGATCAGAAATTAAGCCATTTTGGCCATTTTTCTGCTACTACACCAAACTTACCATATTTTAACCTATTTTCATCACTTTTTCCTGCCATATTTTTGCTCCTTTTAATGCATTTTGGCTAAATTACTCCCCTTTCTGACACTTCTGCATCACATTTCTGCACATTTTTTTCCCACGTTTTAAAACATGTTCAGCACTTATAAACCTTTTCCACCTAATGTCACATATGTTGACTCATTATATTCACCACATTTCATGATTATTTTGGCCAATTTAACAACAATTTTGCAAGTTTAAATTAACTTTTCCCTCATTTTTAAATTCAATTAGCCACAAATCACAACTTTGAACCAATGTCTGTGGTTTAACCCATTTTATTTGTGATTAAAACAAGGATTTCCATCTTTAAGATGACTATAATAATAAACTTCCTGTTGGTACCTTGTTGCTGGGGCAGGTTGATGCTCTGAGGAGGGGCGTAGGGCAGCCTGTAGGGATGCTGCTGCTGCTGCTGGTGGGCAGAGCAATGTGGGTGGAGCCCTGACGCACAGTAGCACGTGGACATCTGAAAAACACACACACACACAGATTGGACTCCATGCTGATGGCTGTGTCGTCATGGCGACCATGGTCCCTACCTGCTGCGGGGGCTGTTGGACGTAGGCGTGCTGCTGCTGATGTAGCGGTTGGGTCAAGAGGCTCAGGGCGTGGTTAGGACCCTGGTTATGGACAGGCTGTCCCTGCAGAATGCCTGAAGGACCCCCCGATGGAGCGGCCACCACGTAGCTGGTGACCTGTTGCAGGGGGGGTGCATGCAGCAGCACAGGGGATGGGTGGTGGTGGTGTTGGTGGTAGATGGAGGGGAAGTGGCGAGGGTCTGGAGCCAGGGCCCCGCCCTCACTGGGCTGCTGCTGGGTCAGGGTCATGTGACTGAACTGAGTGTTGAGGGCATCAGGCTGTAGAACAATCAGACCATTAAAAACAGTGTTTTTCTCTTGTATTATTTATGTATTTATGTATTGTATTCCAGCAATGTTGTAATTATTTGTACTTTTTAATGTATTTGTGTATTTTTCTGTCATTTTGTACATTTGCTTTGGGGGCCGCATAAAATATGACCGAGGGCCGCATGTGGCCCCCAGGCCGCCAGTTGCCTATATCTGCTTGAAGGTAAAGATGGAGGACTGTACCACAGTGAACTGTTGGTTAGGACACACAGGCAGGAGCTGGGACGGAGTAGGAGGAGCTAGAGAGTAAGAGAGCATTGGGTGGGCGGAGTCAGAGGGAGGCTGGAGAGGAGGAAAAGTAGGAGGAGACAGACAGACAGACAGGAGGACACAATAAAACACATTTACTGACGACATTAATCAATCACACCATCTAAAGGTTGAATGATGATGATTTTTACAACAACTGTTGAGGTGATTATCTGAAAGAACGCAAATCCACAAATTAACGTCTTGACATAATATTAATATTGCCTCACCTACACGTTTTAAACGAGTCGTTAAATGTGTTTGGACGACGTAACACGACAAATATCACACAAAACATCACCATGTTTTAGTTTGTCAGTAAATAATAAATCAGGGAAAGCTGATAAAATGGATAAATGATACCAATTATTAGAGTATATTCAAATACTTTATATATATTTAAATTTTACATGTAAATAAACCACAAACAGTAGTCAAATATGTTACAAATGTATCATAAATAGGAAAATACATTATATTTTTTAAATAAAAACACTAAACACATTGATCCAAAAGATTTCTAAATGTAGAAAAATAAACGAGACATTTGTGAACACTCCAGTAGTGATTTAAATGTTTTTTTCCTTTACTTTTAGATATCTGATCATTTCATATGTTTGATCACTACTGATGAACATGAACTATTTTGTTTTAACTATATGTATTTTTATATACATGTTACACACACACACACACACACACTGACCTGTGGGAGCAGCTGATTGGCTGGCTGTGGCTGAGGGCCAGCTGTGATTGGCTGCTGAGGGGCTTTGACCTGCTGCTGGATCCTGCCTGCAGCCGAGGCCACGCCCACTGGGCTGTAGACGACGGCGCTGCCATCAGGGTGTATGAAAGGTTTACCTGTAGTAGTGAATAAACGGCAGCGCGTGATTGGACGAGCTCAGAATAACACTCGCTGTGACAAGATTATGATCACATGGTGACGTCATGCTCATTAACATTAAGTAACAGAATCTCTGAAGCTCCGCCCACCTGTGTGAGGGTGGACCAGAACACTTCCTGGTATCCCTGAGGCTTCCAGTGGTAACACTAAGTAGTTGGTTCCTTCTGTGGAGACAACGCTCTTTTCTGGGTGGATCAGAGGTGTGCTGGGGAGGCTGGACCTGGAGGAGCCAGGGACAGGGACGGGGACAGGGAGAGGGAGGGGGAGGGGCAGCTGGAGGCGGGACAGAGAGCTGGAGGAGGAGCCTACGCTGCTGCTGCAGGATTCTGAACCTGAGGAGGAAACAAACAGAGATGATGATGAACGTTAGATTCTAACATGGTGGAAAGAGATGAAGATGATGATGAAGATGATGCATTATTAGCAGATGTTAAAAATAAAGAGTTTGTGCAGCGTCATACAGACAATAACAGAGTACTGTTTTTAAACATGTGGGATTACGTTCAGATTGCTTTAAAATCACCTAAAATATTCTAAAATATTTATTCATGTGTGATCATCAATCATTAATCAATAACTACTAGGGCTGTGCATTGTCATGAGTCTGACTGAATTCCATATCACGATATGATATATCCTGATACTAAACATTGCGATAGTTAAAATTTTCACCTTTCCAAGTACAAAATGGTATAAAATACAATTTATTGAATTTTTTTTTAAACTTGAGAGAATAAGTAAATGGTAACTAACTGTAATTCAAAAACAAGTGTAATGTTAATCAAACTACCAAATTACATTTGTCATAAAAAGTTAAACTTTTGCTTCTACGACAGATTCTGACAAGTTCTTAAATAAAAACGAACCACATACATCTGTAAAAGTGTTCAGTATGTTTTATTAAAATAAAGCTAAAAGTCATTGAGGAGTTAACTATCATATGTAAGTGACATTAAATGGTTTTTTCATTAAAAACATGATTTTAAAAAGGTATTTGGACATTTTTTGGATCAATACAACAATCACGCTGTTGCAATATACACTCATTTGTTTTTCTTTCTATTCAGCAGTAGGTAAAACTTTACTGAAGGGAGAATATAAAACACGAGGGCAGTGTTTAAGTCCAGAGGAAACATGTTGTTCTCCACCTCAGCTTGGACCTGAACGTCTAACAAACACAGATTAAATCATGGAGGCTGAACGAGGTCATCAGGTGAACATAAACTCTGTCTCTCACCGGTGTAGGAGCAGCCGTTAGCGCTGAGCCTCATGTATTATGCAGGAGCTCCTGTTAGCTTTAACGCTAACGCTGCTGCTACACTTCATAAGGGCTACATCCACCACTGGGCTAGCCGTATGCTAATGAGCTCTGACAGGAGGTAACACTGGTTCTGATGGGACCTCAGGGGGCTCTGAAGGCAGGAGGAGTTTAGTTTAAACCTCAGCTGTTTCTAGCCCTGCATGTATTGTCCAATCTGAGCGTTTCCGGCCCACGTACCTGTTTTCGAGAGCCTCCCGGTGCTCCTGCTGCTGGCCGTGCTGTCTCCCCTCACCAGGCAGGGGGAGATGCCACTGAAGCTGCTGGCCTTGGTCATGGGGGGCCGAGGGGCCAGCCTATTGGAGCTGTCTGAACTTTCTGTGCTGCTCCATGGCCGTGGCTCACTGTGACGAGCTAACGTATCCGTCTCTGAGCTGCTCTGATGACTGGTACCAGACTGACTGGCACGTAACCTGGAGAAAAGACAGAAAAACGTTCCGTTTCTAGCATATAGGTCGCTTTTTAAAAAATCATTTGGTTACTTTCGCTTTCTCAAAAATAGCAAAAAATTTACCCCAATTCTTGCTAATAGTAACTACAAAATTGTGTTGCTATTTTTGAGAGAATTAAACAAAAACAATTGAAATAACTCCAAGTGAAGATCAATATCTGTAGTTTATTGTAAAAGACTTGAATACTATATGCCACATGTGCCAAACTCAAGGCCGGGGGGCCAAATACGGTCCTTTAAACCATCCAATTTGTCCCGCAGGAGAAAGCAAAAATGACAGAGAAAACATGAATCATTGTGTAAATGAAACTCAACAATATTGTTCTCACAGTTTTCCTGGTGCTTTTATCGCTGTTGAAAAAACAGTTTAACATTCAAATACATAATATTTCCCTTAATTAAATAGAAATTGGTCAGAAAATCTAGAACATTTTAAGTGAAGATCCTTAATCTGTCACTTATTGCTTTGATATTGTCAGTTTCTTACATGTTTAGTATTTTATGTATACACGGAAGTGTAAACTAGAAAACAATAACATTGAAATTATTCGTTTCCTGCATAAAATTTGAGGAACATTTGAGATCTGTATTTGGCCCCTGAACTAAAAAGAGTTCCACACCCCTGTCTTATATACTCTAATAATATGAATATTAAGTTAAGTGATTATAAATCATGTATAAACAGATAATAAACATGTTGGTGTCCCACAGGGCTCAGTAATGGGACCTCTAACCATTAAAAAGCTTTTCTACGCTGATAATGCACATGTTTACTGTGGTTTACTGCTGTAATTCTAATATATTTCCAGGCTGATCCACTGGGTGTATTAACTCTCCATCTGAGCTGGAGTTTCACGCCTTAATTGGCTGTTTTTGTTCTGGCCACACGTGAAGAAGTAAATCCTATTTTACACCAGCTTTGCAGAGCAGCCATGAAAAAACCAATCCTCAGATTCAGAGAGCAGTGAGAGGAGAAGCAGAGGATGAACCCACCTGAACATCTGCCTCCGCTGGTGGCTGCTCATGATGCGTACGTCTTCATCCTGAGCACTGAGGAAAGGAAACGAGATGTTACAGAAACACAGCAGGAGGCGACAAAAAGAGATGTCATCAAGAAACTAAGAATATGTTTTAAACAATTTGAGCCCACTTTTGCTTATTTATAACTTTTTTCTGTAACTACACCAAACTTTTGCTCCTTTTAATGCAATTTTGCTACATTACTCCCATTTCTGACACTTCTACATCACATTTCAATGCCTTTTATGCACATTTTTTCCCACTTTAAAGACATTTTCTGCACTTATAAACCCTTTCCACCATATAATGACCCATTGTTGTCACTTTTACCATCTTTTCACCATATTTCATGATTCTTTTTTGCCAATTTAACTACATTCACCGCATTTTAATGTCCATATTTTGCTAGTTTAAACCTATTTGGTCCATTATTTGGTCACTTTTAAACCATTTTATTTCTGATTAAAACAAGGATTTACATCTTTAGATGACTATATACTATGGCCCAAATAATAGTTAACTTCCTGGATAACAGTGGATATTAATCAGATCAATAAATAATAATAAACTGCCGTTATGGGAGATACTGTGAGAGCGATTGAGCAGCTTTAGGAGAAGATGAGACCAACCATCTGACAGGTCATCACACTAATATGAGCTGAATGATGAGCGCACGTCTCACCTTCTGTCGAGGATGAAGTGATCTCCCTGTGGGAAGAGGAAAAAATCACTCTACAGTATTGATCACTTTGTGTGTAAACAGATAGACACCAGGATTCATCCATAAATACACCAAACTAACACATTCTGCAGCAGTAATAATAATAATTGGAGCTAAAAAAAAGGAATCCACTGCATTTGCACATCAATAGAAAACGACACAAAGATTTGTGCAACACGCCCCCCCACCCCCCCACCCTACACAAATAGGCTCTCACATCATGTGCAAATATCCTTTCTCTGGCTCGCTGGTACTCCTCCTCCCTCTCCTCCATCGATTTGCTCCTCTTGTCAGCTTTCAAACGCATTCGGATCTGGCGAGAACACACGCACGCACGCACACACACACACACGCACACAGACGCAGTATGTCAGAAATGCCAGATTGTCCCACTCTTACCCACATGTCAGAAACTAAAGTGACAGCTTGGTTAAAAGAAGAAGAAGAAGAAAAGCTACCGAGCTGTCGTCTCGATCAAAGCTGGTGTTGTCTCGTTTGAGAATGTAGCGTTTCTGGAAGTCATCCGCTCTGTCGTCCTTGATGTGCTCGGAGAATTTCTGATTGGGTCTAAATGAGGGGGTGGGGGGGGGGGAAGCACGTGAGCGTTTGTTGAACGATGAAACATCTGAGGATGCTAACGTGACAGGCTAACGCTCACATCCTAGTGTTGGAGGTTTTGTTGATCACTACAGACTTCCCGCTGGGATCCACGTTGTGGTCCATGCCGAAGTAGGCCGCCACGCGGTGCAGCAGCATCCGATGGTAGGACGTCATCGGAGGGAACTTTCTCTTTTGGCTCCTGGAGGGAGGGGGACACACACCATTGATCTGACGTTATAAAAGGAACGTGATGCTAAAAGGAGCGTGGAATCCACAACAATAGCAGCTGTTAGCTACTAATGGTGGGGGATCATTTTCACAGAGAGCTCAGTTTAATAAACACCATTTAATTAAACCAGTCTTTCTATATTTAGTATTTAAAATGATGAGCATTAATACAGGAACAAACAAAGGGTTTGTCTATTTTTATGAGTCAATTTTGTGTGTTTTTGTTTTCTCTATTTTTGTATATTTTGTCATTTTTTTTTTGTCTTATTCTGTCATTTTGTAACTTCTTGGAGTCATTTACAGCATTCTTGTTGTTTCTTTGTGTATTCTTTTTATCACATTGTGTGTTTTCCGATTCATTTTGTATGTTTTAGAAGTCCTTTTGTGTATTTTTCCAGTTACTTTGTCTGTTTTTAGAGACAGTGTGTGTGTCAGTGTTTCCTTTGGGGGCCGGCCCAAATCTAGACCTACGCTGTGTTTTCTGTTGTTTTTATCTTTTTTTGACGTGGACATGCTAATAATTGTTGCACACTTAGACAGAAGTGATGCAAAAAGGAGCGCTGAACCTAAAACAATAACAGCTGACGAACAGCTGTGAGCTCATAATTGCGGGGGCTCATTTTCATGGCGCGCAGAGACAAACTTTGTGGAGAATATTTTAAGGTGATGAAAGCAGCGTGTGAAAACACAGCTTATTGAGCTCCTCCCATCTCTGTTTACACACGGAGCACTTACTCATTATTGCTGATGAAATCCAGAATGTCCTGCTCCAGCTTCAGCAGCATGATTCGATCCCTGGAAGACGAGAAAAAGGCCTGATGTTTCTATTCTGTGGAGCGTCTGGGATTATAAACACACTCAGCTCATCACATTTATTTATTCTGCTAAAGGAGGCACAAAACACACACACACACACACACACAAGCTCTTTTCTATTTAATCTCACTGCAAAAATACAGAAAACTATTTAAAATAATAACAATTTAATTATTATTGCATATATCAGGGGTGTGGAACTAATTTTAGTTCAGGGGACAAATATGGAGAAGTTTAATCTCAAGTGTTCCATAGTTTTTTGGGAAAACAAGTCATTTCAACATTATTGTTCCCTAGTTTACACTTCAACGTGTACATAAAATACTAAATATGTAAGAAACCGACAATATCCAAGCAATAAGTGACAGATATCAGTCCCAACAGGATCTACACTTTACATTTCCTACATTTTGTAAACAATTTCTATTTAATTAAGGAAAATATTATGTCATAATTTGAAGAAAATTGAAGGATTTTGTAAGAATTTTGAGTTTTTTTCAACAGTTTAACATTAAAAATTACTACAATCATGTGAAATAAACTATGAGAACCTGCAAATATTGTTAAGTTTACACAATTTACACAATGATTCATGTTTTCTCTGTCTTTCATACTTCCTGCTGCGGGCCGAACCGGATGCTCCAAAGGGCCGGATTTGGCCCCCGGGCCCCTGTTTACTGTTGATGTTTGTGGTACGTGGGTCACGTGGGGGCTCACCTTGGGTTTCCTTGGAGTGTGTTGACCAGGAACTCATGGAGATCTATGCCAGTGGAATCTGTGTAATCCTGACTGGAGTCTAAATAAAACACAACACACACTTTAGTCCATCACCAGCTGTGTTTCCACTACAGTTTTTAGCAAAAATAAAAGCCATATTTCTCTCCTGAGTTTGTTATTGGCTGAGAATGAGATTTATTAGTATTTAGAAGTATTTATTAAATAGTGCAGAAAATCCTGAGCTATGAGATGCACGATTTGATGAGATTTGAGCTCCAAGTTTTGACTTGCAAAGAAAAAAAGAACAAAAACAAACAAAACATACAATTTTTTGATGATTTGACTTAATTTACATATATATATAGTCACTTTCTTAAAATAACGTGTTGTTACAAACGTGATCAAGCAGAAAAAGTGCACTTTAATTTCTATATTTTTAAAATGCATTTATCAGAATTTTTTTTATTACTAATATTGCTTTGAGCTGTTTTTATTTCAGGGTTTTTGAGAAATAAAAAAGCCCTACCATGTCATTATTTATTTTTACTTTTTATAAGTCCGCTTTGAAATAAATAGTTTGCTAAACTTTAGCTGATTGTCATTTTTTCATTTGCACACAATTAAAAAAAAATCCAATATAAGTGCCGACTTGAATCAATCAGAAGAGAAATCAAAATATTGCACATCGTGATTTAGCCTAAAAGTACAGATTTATTGGTTTTGAGCCATATCGTGCAGCCCTAGTGTAAAACTTGTTGTTCTGAGCAGGTTATTAGTTTTACTGGTATGAAAAGCTTGTAAAGCAAAGCTTCTTCACAAATGAAAACGTACCGCAGTAACAGAACTGATTATTATTAAAAAAAAAGAAGGAGTGGGGGGGGGGCGGGGCCTGTGGGTGTCTGGTTTCTATAATTGGAGGCTGCCTCATCAGTCGTGTTGCTCCACAGAGGAAACCAGACACCTTTCAGCGCCCGTGGGAATCCAGATAATTGCTTCACACCTTCAGCGTGTCGCAATTAACTGAATCGCTCCAATTATCGGCTCATAATGAGATATCATTTAAAGCTTTTAGATAGCGAAGCAGAAAGAACGAAGAACGTATGAGACGCCTGTGATTGGTCAGAGTGACACAACCCACCAGGAGTGCATGGTTCAGAGGGTGATTCTGTGATGAACGTCATGTGATGGGTTCTCGACTCGTACCTCTCGACAGCATCTTTCGAGGCATCTTCTCTGCCTTATCGCAGCTTTCTTCTTCTCTCTGTGCGACGCCTTCTTCCTTTTCCACCAGGACTCCATCCTGTTTAACACACACACACACCCCGCTTGGATCACTTTCACACTTCCCACTACGAGCCTTTAACAGCTGAATAATGTGCTGCTGTGCGCTCACCCTGAGGTTGGGGGTTAATTGGAGGACAGGGGAAGGAAACGGAGGTCACGACACACTATCATCATCAGCTAGCGACACCATAACACGCCTCAATACATGAACTACACTCCATTCCTCTGCTCCATTAGCTTGGTTTTTTTTTTTTTATTCAAACCATGTGAACGAAACGCGATTTTGAGCCTGAAATTAAATGACGCAGCATTTTTAGCATATTTTTAAAGGGATCCGCCAATGTTTTTATAAATGTGTCTTATTAGTAGATCTATGTCTAACAAACACATTATTATGCACCATAATCACTTTACTTCCTTTTAAAAATGGGACTACTTTACAGTTTTAGAGCCTCCATGTTTAAATCATGTGATTGATGATGTCACACGGCCCCACTGCCTGTAAACATCCCATTGTTTTCTATAGGTGTGAAACATTCAGCCGGATTTTTAGATCATTTAGTAGATGTTTAGATCATTAAGCAACTTTTTAAATGATAAAGCAGCTTTTTAGATCATTTAGCAGCTTTTTCAGTCACAATACCAACTTGTGCTGCTATTGGTTGCTCTAAAAAAACCAGGAAAAGTTAAAGATGTCGATGTAAACCTGTTAACCGTAAGAGAATAAAAATAGTTAAATTATCTGTGACCGCAGGGGGCGACAGTTCCAACTCTGAGGTTTGGTAGTAGACAATTAAGTAGAGAAGACGAGCTCTCCTAAGGGACCGTAACTCTCCATTAAACAGTGCGCTGACACGCTATGGTGGCTGAAGTTTGAGAGCAAATAACGGACAGTTGAAGAGCGTCTTTAATCTCATAAAATTCAGCCTGATGTTGAAATAATACGTCTTTAATCTAATCTAATTCTGAGATTACCTTGCTGACTTCAGCAAATTCGAGCAGAGAGACTGTTAGCGGTAATCAGCAAAGTGTGCGTGAAATCTGATGAAAACACACACATTTTTCAGGCAGTTTTACAAAAGGAGAACACACTAGTTGTAGAGTAGAGAGATGAATGAATGAGTGCCAGCAGGGCTGACCTGGAGGAACCAGAAGAGAAATAAAAGTCTATAGCAGCTGCACAGATAAATAATGAGACGCTCCCTCAGTGAGTGTGTGTGTGTGTGTGTGAGAAAATGTAAAATGCTAATGAGAGACGGGACTAATTGCCCGAGTGAGACTCACAGAAAGTGAAAATGAGGCTGGGATTGTGCGTTGTGAAGTGACAGCGACTGTGTGTGTGTGTGTGTGTGTGTGTGTGTGTGTGTGTGTGTGTGTGTGTGTGTGTGTGTGTGTGTGTGTGTGTGAGATTGTCAAAGGCAAAAAAAGGGAAGGATTTTCTGTGGCTGCCAAAGGAACGCTGATGTTTGCTACTTAACGCCCCCCCCCCCCCCCCCCCCATCATGGCACAGACGATGCGGGTGCATGTGCAGCTGCTGCACGCCGCCTCATTTGCTTCCTGACACCCATTTACCTCAGGATGAAAGGAAAACAGCGTGAAAATGATGGTCGTGTGAATACGTAATGAACACGCTTGTCCGTCAAAAACAAAAAAAAAAAAACACAACAAATAGCGAAGGCATTTGAAGAAGACCTTGGAAACAGAACGAGGAGGACTGCTGAGATATACATGAGAGGTAATGGACAAGTGGAGCATAAAGCAATTTGAGCCCATTTTCTCTGATTTTTACCATTTTTCTGCAACGACACCAAACTCACCATATTTTAACCTATTTTAATCACTTTTTCTTGACATATTTTTGCTCCTTTTAATGCATTTTTGCTACGTTACTCCCATTTCTGACACTTCTCCATCACATTTCAATGTCTTTTCTGCACATTTTTTCCACTTTCAAGACATGTTAACTCTTTTCACCATATTTCATGATTATTTTTGCCAATTTAACCACATTCACAATTTGTCACATCCATTATTTGCCGGTTTAAACTACTGTAATTGTTCCAATATTGACACTTTGAACCACTTTTACTCCTTGCCCACTCTAATTTGCAATAATTTGTGATTTTTAAAATCCCATTTCACCACCTTTTTCCACCCATTTTATTTGTGTTTAAAACAAGGATTTACATCTTTAAGATGACTATAATAATAATAATAAACGTTCCTGGATAACAGTGGATATTATTCAGATGAATAAATAAATGTAGTTATCACAGATTCATAGAACAATGGACCATCATTTAACTGACTTTATGGATGGACCCCAAAAATCTCTCCCCTTTATTCCCCCTTATAGATGGTCCTGTCTCCACATGACTGTTCTTCAATGTTCATGTCTGTGTTCAACCACCTTCAGCTACAGTGGGGGTCCCCGCTCTATGGGACCTTTATTTTGGGGCTGTAAAGGTTGAGAACCAGTGACCTATACGTAATCATGAGGATCATTAAGAGGGGGGGGGGCGTTCTATTAAAACGCTCCACAGCGCTATGTAGCTGACGTGTGGAAATAGTAATTTCCCTCCAACATGATTGATGGAGCTAATACAGGACGTCGTGTGAGTGCAGACGAGGCGAGACTGTAGTGGGAATAACCCCGCCCTCTGGATATGGAGTGTGGTGCTGACTGGGGCAGATACACCTCTGTGTGTGTGTGTGTGTGTGTGTGTGTGTGCGCACAGTGCCATGTAATGGAGCTACTCTATTCAGAGTCGATATAACAAAGCGTGGCGCCGCAGGAGCTCCACGCCTCTTTATTTTGATGATGTGGGATGTTTTTTTTTTATTGGCCAGGTATTCAATCATAGCTGTCAGTCAGAAGACGCTAATAAAGCGTCAGACGCACGCTGCAACTGTAATGAGGGAGAAAAATGAACAAGTGATCTCAGGTCAGCACTTTGATCAACGCAGGCAGCAGTTTATTCTCATGTGGGGCGCAGATTTTAGGTGGGAAAACGAGCAATTTCAACATTATTGTGCCTGTGTTTGCACTTCCACGTATAAATTATATATAAAGTATTTAAGAAACCGACAATATCCAATCAATAAGTGACAGATATCAGTTTCTGCAGGATCTTTGCTTTAAATTTCCCTCATTTTGTCACCAATTTTTATTTATTATGGGAAATTTTGTGTAACACTGAGGAAATTTGCAGGATTTAGGAAAAATTCTGAGTTCTTCCAACAATTTCAGATTAAAAATGACTGCCATCATTGTGGAGTTTAACTGAATATGTCTATTTATAGAGGCTGAAACATCTTCAACTAAATTAGTGTAAATTAATATTTTTTACTTTCTCCTCCGGGGCCACATTGAAGGTTTTAAAGGGCGAGGTTTTGGCCCCCGGACCTTGAGTTTGACACAGAAGTTTCACTGCTTCCACTGTAATAATTATTTGTTGACATCCTCATCAAAATCACTGTCATCACGCTCTGATTAAATATTTAAAGTATTTTTAATTAATTTATAATAATAATAACAGTATTATTTTTTAGTATGTGTGTGTCAAACTATTAAAAATAAATTATTGTGTAAATGAAACTAATATTTGCAGGTGCTCACAGCTTTTTTGGAGCCAAAATGTCAAGGTCAAGATCAAGGTCGCATCAAGTTTCAAAAAGCCAAATTTTCCATATCTATACCAATATTTATCGTACATGTTTGATGCTTACATTTATGAAAAGCTCATCTTACCTTAAATGGAGTTTTTTTAATAAGCTGTACGACCTATCAGTAAAAAGATCGGTAGGGGTCAAAGTTCATGACGTCTCAATTTAAGGTCAAGGTCAGTCCTATGTTTTTCCTGCATTATATCAACAAATCCAGATACAGGTTGTCATTTTGCCAATTTCCAAATACAGGTCTTGCCTAGTTTTGAATGTTAAACTGTTCTTCAGTTTTACATAATATTTCCCTTAATTAAAAAGAAAATGGTCACAAAATCAAGGAAATGTAAAGTGTAGATCCTGTTGGGACTGATATCTGTCACTTATTGCTTGGATAATGTGGGTTTCTTACATATTTTGTATTTTATGTCTACGTAGAAGTGTAAACTAGGGAACAATAATGGTGAAATTGCATAAAATCTGTGGAACGCCTGAGAGTAAACTGCTCTGTATTGAACTAAATGAGTTTTCCACCCCTGCTCTTAACGTTGTGGCGTTTTACCTGCGGTGCCTCTGAAGGCTCAGGGAAAGGACAAGGGAAGGACTCTTCACACATGGCCAGGCTCCGCACCAGCTTTAGCCTGGTGTTGGACTGGACACACACACACACAGACACACACACACAGACACACACCTGAATCAGGAATCTTTGCAATGACGAGCCAAAGTCAAACAGCTAGCGAGCCACATTCGTCCTCAATAAACCGACACACACACACACATCTCATAAGGACGAATTATCATTCAACGAGAACAAGCATAAAACAAATCATATTTGAACTGAAGTCCAAATGCAGCAGACAGTGACGTACAGTCAGAGTTAATTATAAAATATTATAAATGTTGATATTCGTCAGCTGGTATGTATTTTTAAACCTTTTTCCATTTGAATCCTTTATTAAAATGATCTTTTTCACAAATAAAAAGCTTTCAAACACTCTGATTATATGCTCTGTCTTTCCATAAACTGGAATAAGAATTAAATGTATTTCTGTAACATAATTATTGATTATTGCGCAATGATAGACTTTTTTTTTTTACAATCCCAGTCCATTCCAAATTTCAGTTCATTTTTGTTTTTTTGATTTTGTTGGAGAATAAGAGGGTAATGTAAGTTAAGGGGCCATATTAAGGCAATAATTGTTTCTTCTTGCCCAAAGTATTACTGTATGGACTGGGATGATTTTAAGACCTTAAATAATAATCTGCCGTGTCTATTGACGATGTCATGGATGATCTGCGCAAAATTATCTTGTAATAATCTTGTGGTGGCAAATATGACATGAACAAATGTTTATAAGTACAATTATTTGACAGTTAATGGTCAAAAACACCCTTGTCACCTTATATATCATACTATCATTATATATTATATATGATCTGAGATAAAATGTAATCTGACTCTAAAGGAGTCTCACCACACGTCAGTGCATGCAGCATCATTTACTGCACAGCCTCTGATATCACACCACCACAACAACAACAACAACCACAACAACAACAACAACAACAACAACAACAACACTCAGCAGGAGACAAAACTCTTCTCCATCCAAGCAAACAAAACCAGGTGGGAGGGTCTTAGTGCAGCATGCAGGACGAACGTGTCGTACCTTAGAGTATTTCACAGGCTGCACAGGTACGAGACAGGAAACAAGGAAGGAAGGAAAAGTGTTACTTTAAAATATAACAAAAGTGGAGTTAATCATGACTGGCCTACATTTTATAAAACAAGTGTGAGTTTCATTCAGAGTGGGAACACAACGCAAAACAAGCGCAAATAAAACACGTAGGAGCCCCAAAACACAACGAATCAGCAGTGATGTGTGAATGAATTCCCTTTAGTCCGTCATTTAACGTTTGGTTTCCTGGTGTCGTTTAGCGCACACGCACACACACTTTGTGCGTTGAGGAAACAAGCTGCTCCATTTAGATGTTTGCTTAAGCAAAACGCTGAAGGTGAACAGTGAGTGTGTGTGTGTGTGTGTGTGTGTGTGTGTGTGTGGGTGTGTAAACACCAGCACACAGAAAGGAACAGAGGCACACAGCCGTCCTTTACGTGTCCTCTGAAACACACACACACACACACACCTCATTATCATTGGGCTCCAGGGCCAAATCAGATGAAATGGGGCCGCTCGTCTCAGTCCCAACGCCATCGCCTGTGACTGTGAGCGCCCGGCGGCGTCTCCCGCTCGCTGCATGGCAGGTGACGCCAGTGCGGAGGAGGAAGAGAAGTGAGGAAGAGGAGGAGTGGGACTAAGGGCTAATTGAGCAGCGTGGGCGTCAGTGGGGAATGAACAAAGCCTGGAGGACATGAAAGCATGGCTACGGTAGGGTCTATAGTCCTTCGATAGAGGACACGGTGTCACCCAGAGATGTCCAGAAAAAATGAAGTAGAAAGCTAAAACTTGTGATGAGTTGCCGCCGCTGCGAAAACGTTGCAAAAATGATGCTATATGGTGGATTTTGGTGCATTATATTAGTGTAATTGTCTATTTTGTAGCATTTTTCTTAGCACAATGTATTTTCTCACCTAGTAGTTGTTTGCATGATGCATTTACAAGTTGAAATGTACCAACTTATAGTATAGCAGTAGTATGGGGGCGTGGTCTCTTTGTAGTCATTAGAATGCTGTCTGGTACTGGAACATATCTGCATGATTTACATCATTTTTGATTTTGTAACCCAGTACCCTGGATGCAGGACTTTTAATTCATGATTCATAATGATACTGATCATAAATGTTTAAAAAAACAAAAAAAAAAAACATACTCAATTCCATAGAGAAGAATTAAAAATCCCTTCAAAATCTACTTTTTTCAAATTTGGTCTGTGAATTATTCTTACCAGCGACTCTTTTCTTTGTTGACTCATTCTTGAAAACAATATTTCATTTAGTTGAATTCAATAATGTTGTGAATGTTTAAGATTTATTATATTATTGCGGAAATCTTTAAAGAAAATGAAAGTTTTCCTTCAGTTGCAGCCGCCAGACATTTGTTTGGACCAGCAGAGGGCGCTGGTAGCCCAGTGTTTGGTTGGGATGCAGCTATTCTGCGCAGTGAAGAAGAGATGCTACGCGCTAGCAGACCGAGCTAATAGAAAAACCTGACTTTTACAGATATTTACATCATATTACAGATATTATTTCGGTGCTAAAGGTGTAAGAAATCATTTATGTACATGTTTAAGAGTAGAAGGGCCCTTCTGAACTTCCCTGGTATCCACATCTACCTCTGTTATTAGATTATTCACTACATCCAAAAACACATTTATTATGAAGAGGCTTCTTCCAAATAACCAACGTGTCTAAGTGCTTCAATGATTGGATAATCCTCTACAAACTGCACACGTTAATGAGCTACAAACACAATCAGAAACAGGAACTGCTAATCCTACCTTAGTAAACACTGACCCCTGTGGCCACATGTCATCATTACACGCTGGACCATAATTATCTATGCAAATAAGCTCATAATTGTTTGATTGTTTGCAGGATTATGTCAAAAATATGATACGATACACTTGTTACAAGTACAAAATGGTATGATATACAATTTTTTTTAAACTTGCAAGAACATGTGCATGGTAACTAACTGTAATATCAAAAACAAGTGCCCAGTATGTTTTATGAAAATAAAAAAAATGGAAGTAAAAAGGAGCAAAAATATGGCAAGAAAAAGTGATGAAAATAGGTTAAGATATGAAAAGTTTGGTGGAGTTGCAAAAAAGGAAAAAATGGGCTCAAACTGTTCAAAATTATTCTTAGTTTCTTGAAGGCATCTAGTGACCCCCTCCCAGTGTCTCACGACCCCAAGGTTGAGAACCACTGCAATAAAGGACGATGACAGAAAATAACTGGTGGCGCTATGAGAAAGAAAAGCCTCTAAACAATCATTCATTTGAAGTTTAAATCCTTTCTTTTCCACCTTCAATCCAACATGTCCTCAGATAGTGATTCTCTGCTGCTTTAATAAAGCAGGATAGTGATTTTTCTCCTTCATTATCTTCCTTCTTTTCTCCAACATCGTGTAGTTCTACCTTCCACTACGCCCTTATCCCTTTCTAACACATCCTCCCCTGCAGGTTCCCACCATGCTGGAGTCACTCTGCTGCTGCTGCTGCTGCTGCTCGGGGTAATGTCGCGCTAACAGGAAGTTGGTAGATAAGCCAGGATTTGAGCCGTGTGATTATCAGCCTTGCTCCATCACCTCCGACTGCTCGCTCAGCTTGGCCTGGATGCTATTTTTAGACTACAGCCACACAGACGGTCATGTGATGGTGATCTAATGCTCCGCACTGATCAAATCAACCAGTGATCAGTGGTTTAACTGAACCACATGAATCCATGAGGTGATCTCTAAGACCCTCAGCCTGGCCCTGAATGACTTAAGCTCAGCGTGAAGCCTCGACTCAAACCCTGCTTCGTTATTATTATTACTATTCAGACTCAGACGTGATGGAGGATAATCTTAAAGTGCCTGAGGTGACAGCAGACCCCTGGGGCAGTTGGTGCTGCTGCTGCATGTTCATGTAAATGAGCTAAAAACTGTCAAATATTCCAGTCAACCCACACTTTCCCCTCACTGACATGTGGAGCTGATTAAAAAGGATGGATCATGGTGTACCTGGGCCTCCGTTTTACTGCTGCTGCTGCTGCTGCTCGGGCTCTGCTCAGACACATTGGTCCTGGGGGTGTCCTGGTCCTTGGTGGGCGTCACACAGGCAGCAGCTTCTGGAACCTTCATCACGTCAGTGTCACCAGAGTCGGACATTCTCATCATAAAGACTTACAGGGAGACGCTGGCAGAAAGGGAAAACCTGGAAAACACCAGTGTATCCGTCAGTAACGAAGTGGTTCCTGTTCTAATACCTAATGTCCTTCATTGGCTTTTTAAACAATGACATCAAAAAGTTGTTTTGGGGTTTCCATGGATACGGTTGATGTAAGAGTGGAAAGGAAAAGTGCTGAAAATCAAATCAAAAATGCATTACAAAAAAAATAGGATTTTTTTTGCTTTGTTAAGGGAGAAGCTCTCAACCTTTTCCCAGTCCCAGAGACCCCCATGGTACCTGAAGGTGGTTGAACACAGACATGAACATTATAGAACAGTGAAAGGATATTTTTAAACCTCTGAAATTGGTTAAAAGTTGCAAATTATGGGTGATGGAATTTAAAAATAAAGGGAAAATGAGTTTAAACTAGCAAAATATGGGCATTAAAAATTATGAATGTGGTTAAATTGGAAAAAAATAAGCATGAAATATGGTGAAAAGAGGTTTAAAGTGACAATAATGGGTCAACATATGTGACATTAGGTAGAAAAGTGGAAAAACGTGCAGAAAAAGCATTGAAATGTGATGTAGAAGTGTCAGAAATGGGAGAAATGTAGCAAAAATACATTAAAAGGAGCAAAAATATGGCAAAAAAAGTGATGAAAATATGTTAAAATATGGAAAGTTTGATGTAGTTGCAGAAAAAGGGTAAACATTTGTTTAAAAAAGGGCTCAAATTCTTAGTATGATGGCCCCGTCGTCACATGACTGTTCTTCAATGTTCATGTCTGTGTTCAACCAACTTCAGCTACAGTGGGGGTCCCCGCTCTCTGGAAAGATCTAGAACCACTGCGTTAGAGGTCAGAGGTCATAGTAACAGTGTCTGATGTCTGCTCTCATCAGGCTCTGCAGCTGTTCCACCTCCACACAATGAACCTCACCGTACGACAAGGTCACATAAAGGTCCTTCTTTTAGTGTCACAAACACATTCACTGGTGGAATACTTTCACATTATGTTTGGAATCAAAGAATGAGCCTCAGCGGGACGCCCTGACCTCCCTGTGTTCACGTCACGGCGTGAGCTTAGCGTGTTGATGCTCCCTAATTGTGTGGCCCCGCCCCCTGCGGAGCAACACGCACACAGAGTGCAGACATCTGGCACATGAGCGCAGTGATTAATAGGTTAATTAGAAACAGACTCGTCAAGTTCACTTTTTAAACACTCAATGTGCACACGTTGCCGTTTTCATTCGTCAGCCAATCAGAGCCGTCGTTTACCTATCAGATTACACACCGAGTGATGATGTGAGTCCCTCTGGAGCTGAGGAAGAGGAAGAGGAAGAGAGTGGGGCCACAGACACTTGAATTTCAATGACCCGTCACCAAGTTTGACAAAAAGAAGAGTCGTCGTCCATTATTCTACATTCAGAAAGAAAAGAACAAGAACATCTCGGTGCTCCAGAGAGCCGCTCATGCCTCACGCCGCTGAATATTTAGCGTCTGCTTCCTGACATTTTGATGAGTCGAGTCCCTCGAGTCGCCTCCCTGGAATTATTCTCAATATATGGGAGCAGATTTTGGAGAGCTCAGACGTTTATTTATCCAAACACGCTTCATCACGGGAAGCTGATGTCGGACTCATTTCTCCTCCAGACTTCACCACACATTTGAATTTCATCGTCTGGCTTCTCGCGGTGGAAGTAATTGAAGCGGGCATCCCTTTGGAATCCCTGATGTTTCTGACTGCATAAGTAATAATAAAGATGATCCCCAGGTTCCTCTAATGGTATAATAATACAATCTGGGAAGCAGCAAATCACTCTTTCATGAGTGAGACTCAATACAAGCATTAACATAGTGCATAATGCACAGATTATTACTATTATTATTAGAGGAAATGAATAACGGCTGATGTAAAGATGAAATAAATGATGCTAAAAGTTTAATTCGGGCTCATGATGATATAAATACTGTAAAAAAATAATAAAAAACTACAATAATGACTAAAAAATGAGTAAATGACTTCGTCCTACTCCTTTTCATTTATTTAAACTGAGATGTGTGAGAATTTGAAGACGCAACATATTGTTTTGTTGTTATTTCGTGATGTTAATTTATTTTATCTTATTTTAAACTGTTTTTAAGTTGTAATTTACATTATTGATGGATTATTATAGAAAATGGATAAAGTCCGATGTGAAGATTTTTGAAAAATGATGCCAAAAATCTATTTTGGGCTCATTATGATAGAAATACTGTAAAAAACAAATAATAAAATAACACAATATTGATTAAAAAAAAATAGTAAATGACTTCTTAGAATTTGATGATGCAACATACTGTTTTGTTGTTATTTTGTGATGTAAATTCATTTTAAACTGTTTTTAAGTTGTTATTTACATGATCTAAATAAATGTGCATGGATTATTATAGGAATTTATTTCAGGCTAGGTAATTGTGATTAACTGAATTTGAAATTTAGTAATTGAGAAAGTAATTGTTATTGATTTACACGGGAAAAAAATTATAATTTTAATTGTTGTTGCAATTGGAACAAATCATTGTAATTGAACATGGATAATTGAAGACACAGACGTGTGTGTGTGTGTGTGTCACTGTGTGCCGACGGTTCTTGCTTAATTCCGATGGTTATACCACGGGCTCGGGCCGGGTTGACGGTATACGTTACACGGTAAATCAGGTGATGTGTTTGGATTAGTGCGAAAAAGACACACAAATGGATGCTGCCTCTCTTCTACATAGACGTGCACGTACTTGAGTAGTGTTTGGTTGAAACGGGTTCAGGTTTAAAGAGACAACGGCTTCATTCTGGTCGGACGGGCTCAGGGCTACTTTTTTTGGCCTGGTTAAAACTTTTCTCCCGCCGCAGCTCTTAATTCAGTCCAAACAAGCGTCACTAAACAGTCCCATTACCCCGATTGTTTAATCAGATATTGAAGCACATACTGAGCTGTATCCACTTTAATCCACTCGTGTTTGCATTGATTTTCTGCTGGTTTAGGATATAGCCTTCCATACATATTCCTGTTTGAACGACTTTGTCTAGTGAGCACAAAGGGAAAATTTTAGCCAAAAAAAGAGAGTAAACTCTTCATATTTCTGTCTCCAAGTTGTGTAATTCCGAAGGAAATGCATCACAGACCTTGTAAAAGTCAGTATTCTAATGATTTAAAGGTATTTCAACAAGTTTCAGATCAGATCTAACATCACTATCTATCCAAGCTACAAGGAAGGCGTCGTGGAGCGCCCAGAAGTGGCTGCACGCACGCGTCCCCCAGCGGCTGGAAATCCTCTCCTCCTCTCTGCCCTGACCCCCGCCCCTCTCCCAGACCCACCACCCACACCCCCCTGCCCACGTGCTATGGTCTCGACCTCTTTGTGACTGTGTTTTGTTTTGTACTTCCGCTGAGAAGGTTTTTTCTTAGTTTTATGCTGTCCTCTCCAATCGAAAATTCAGTTTAAAACCTGCCTTTTCCCCTCACCTCTCCTTCTTTTTTTATCCCATTTTTTCATCTAAATACGAGGCCCCGCCCTTGTGGTGAACCACAGTTCTCCCGCTCCTGTCCTCCCATGTTATAAGTGTTATATGTGATTGTCTTTTCACGTTTTCTTGGACGGGAAGAAACTGAAATGAAATTTTGTTGCTCTGAAACATGTGCAATGACAAATAAAGTGGATTCTCATTCTGATTAGGAAGGAAAAACAAAGTGCGTACGGACTTGTTGCGTAGCCGTAGATGTCGTGGGGAAGGAGGGCGTGGCCACTGAAGTCGAAGATGCCATCCGACACTTGTGTGCCCTTGTGGGCTTCAGCTGCTGTGGACAGCGAGCGGCGCCCCCGACGCCCTCATGACCTCTGCCGACCTATGAGAGAGAGAGAGAAGAAGGGGTCAGAGGGTTCAGAGGGGTCAGGGGGAGGGGCTTGACAGGCGCTGTCTGGAGTATTTTGTAGAGAAATGAATGAATGAATAAAAAGGTAAGGGAGTGTTCTGTGTACTGGTGGTGTGTGCGTGCCTGGGCACCATCAATAATGGATGAGCACGGGGAGTGCTGCACACGCAACAGGAGAAGGAGCCATAAACACACACACACAGCATTAGGAATTCAGCGAGCGCCTCAGGGAAAAGAAGAAAAAGAAGACAGGCTTTCGCAGCTCAAAACTCCTGACATGTGGTGGCACTCAGCTTTCAAAGAGTCAGTTTTTCTTTCTCTCCCAGGGAGGAGAACGGAGTGAGCAGCGTTGACATCACCAGATGCCAAAGATCGGATGTAGAACGCTGGAAAAACAGTCGCTGATTATTATTATTATTATTATTAGCTCCTTATCTCTACACCAATGGGCTCAGAGAAAATACAACATTAATTTATATTAAGGGTGGAAGAAAAAAAACTTATATATTGTAATGTTTCACCACGCGACTATCGCATTTATCCAAAAAAAATTTCCAAATTGATTTTTAAATCATGTTTGTTAATGGGAACAAGAAACATTAAATTACGCTTATGAATGCATACGTTATTTTTTAAAGACTTTAAGAACTTAACAGAATCAGAATCTGTTGAAGAAGCAAAAGAGTTGAACTTTTTTGAAAAATACAATTTCACAGTTTGATAAACAAACCACTTGTTTTTTAATTACAGTTAATTACCAGTTTTATTTTCAGATTGTATTTCCTGCTGTTTCGTATTACTAATTTGTGATTATTGATATAGCAATATATACATTGTTTAGTATCTGGATATGTCGTATTGAGCCATACAAATGATGAATTGTGTCGTATCGTCAGATCCATGGCAATGCACAGCCCTAATTAATACATCATCTTAGATTTATTTTTAGCAGCTGAAATAAAATTAAAAAAATGTGATAAATGATCAATTTCCTATAAACAACCAAATAATTGAAAATAAAAAAAGGAAAAAAAAGAATGAAATAAATGAATAACCAATCAAACGTCTTGTTTCAGGCGTTGCGCTCCTTGCTTTTTCTTCTCTGAATCCCATCCCCGCAGCGTTTTCCCTCCTCCAATCTGGCGCCCCTCTGTGCCAAGGTGTGGCTGATGCTGCTGCTGCAGACGCAGCCGATCGCAACAAATAAAGGTCAAGTGGAGTCTGTGCTCCACTTTAAAGTGTGACAGACTGAGAGGGAACACTGTTGTCTTTGTAGAAACATCTCACCTGTGATTTAACACCTAAACATTACAATGTCTGAGTGACTTTCTCTCATTCATCAGCGGAACAATCAGAGCCTCGGCTACAAAGAGCTGAGAATGAGTTCATCTGTCAGTGTACGAGGGGATTTTATTTACAGAGATTCATCTCTACAGTCTTATCTCTCTGCACTCTTCAATTCTTATCACGCTTTGCAGAGACGTAAACTGTTCTTCAGTGTGACGGGAAAACGGTTTAAGATCTAAAGCCTCACACACACACAGACGGGCACACACACACACAGGGTGCGTGCTGAGGATTGTTACTGGTGCATCTGGATGTGAAAGTTCTGCAGTTTACATCACCTGTGTGTGTGTTGAATGCACACACACACACACACCCACACCCACACCCACACACACACACACACACACACACACACACACACCCACACCCACACCCACACACACAAGAAAAACAATTATTTTTGCTGATGCAAAATAAGCTCATTTGTGAACAAACTTTAGCCTTTTTCTCCTATAAAGGACAGCACGTGTGAGTGAGTTCTGTAGTGTGGCTTCTTATGGGAAACATCTGGGTTAGGACGCACTCAGACATCCATCTAACTGAGCTTTTTTTAATGCTGTTCTGAGAAGTAATGATAGCAGCGACTCCTAGAATAGAATAAAATAGACCATTATTGATCCTCAGAGGTGAAATTCACATGTTGCAGCAGCACAATAGAAGAGCAGAGTGCGAACAAATATGAATACCAACATAGGATAATCGTGCAAAACATATGGCTGTAGGACCTGCATAAATTAGAAAAATATAAACAAAAACGACAGCAGAAAAAGAAATAATGTGCAAATAACAATGGAGGAATTTCAAAACTAGTTTGTGAATAAAAAACAAGCTATAAAATATATAATATTGTAATTTTCTATACTGACAAAAAAGAATAGTCAATATATCTTGAATCTCAATAAATTGCCCAGCTCTAGTGCACACACACACACACACACACACACACACACACTTTCCCTTTCCCGCCCACGCCTCACTCAGCGTGGTCCAGGCTCTGGTCCAGGTTCTAACCAGCTCAAGCAGCAGGTGAAGGACTCTGGTTCTCCTCCCCCCCCCCCCACCGTCATCTGTCCCTCACACGGATCCATCTGAGTTAATTATTTAAGGATAAACCTCTCCGCCTCAAATCCACCGGCTGAGAATCAAGCCGACGTCTTTCTGTCTGCAACAGAAAAACCATCACACGTTGCTTGAAATGCTACAGAAACATTCTAGAACTCTCATAAACACTTAATTAGGTTTCTAATGCTGCATCTCTTCTGCGCTGCAATAAAATAGATTCCGGCGTTTTGCGTAACTGAGTAACTAATCTCCCGTTTTCAAGCCTTTTTTTCTGCTAATTGCGTAGCGAGGAGAAGCGCTGACAGGGGAGCTACTGACGCTGCGTGGTAATTGGACGATGGCGAAAACCATTAGAAATGATTTCTCTTTCCCTGAAAGCAGCTGGCTTTGATTTCATCGCTTCACACACACACACACACACACACACACACACACACACACACACACACACACACACACACACACACACACACACACACACACACACACACACACACACACACACACACACACACACACACACACACACACACACACACACACAGTGTGTGAGTTCCACGATGACGGACATTATTAAATAAATCCACAGCATGTAGTAAAGTAATCCATTACCTGTCCCTGAGGAGTATCAATCTAAGCAATTAGGAGGAGATGGAACGCTAACGTGCAACTGTAGCAGTTTTCTCCAGAATAAAGTCATCAAAAGTTCATTAACAGACAAATACCTGCAGAACAAACAATAGAGGAGAAAACAAAGCAGGGCAAAGCCTCTGATTGGCTGATCTTTAGTAGTTATTATCCTGCTCAAAGGAAAACACAACTTCACTGAGATTCATCACCATTATTATAAAGATAAAATGATGTTAAAGTAAAATAAAAAGGAGGATAAACCCTCACTGTGTGTGTGTAGGTCACACGTACCCACCCTCCGCCTCCTCCATCCTCTCTGTGTTTAGTTTCCATCTGAGCAGGAGGCTGGACTCTCCCAGCTCGCTCCTCTGCAGCCGCCGCCGCCGCCGCTCGCTGCACTGACTGAGAGAGAGCGGATGGCGAGAGGAGGAGAGGAGGAGTGTAGAAAGAGAGAGAGAGAGAGAGAGGGAGGGAGAGTTTATCCGTCCCCAGCCATCAAGCCTTAGAGACAGCGCCAAATCAACAGCTGGCAGCTGTGTGATGTCACAGCCTCAGCAGCCACTCACGTTCAGCCTGGAGCTGTCCAGTACTGAACCAGTCACCACTAGGGCTGGGCAATATGGACTACATACTTTATCTCAAAATGGCAATATACACGATATAAATCTCAATACTTTAATTCAAATAAAGTCTGAGCAGAAAGACATTTCAAAAACGCCACACAGGCTAAAATAAGTAAATAACATCACAGTGATTTCAGATTGGTATAAAAAATAACGTGCGCGTGTATCACAAACATGGGATAATAACGGCCCTCAAAGTAAATGCACAAAAATTACTACAAAAAACAAATTAACAGAGAAGCACACAAAAGAACTACACAAATACTGAATAGGACAACAGAAAACACAAAAGAAAAAAAAGAAATGCACAATGGGACAACAAAAACACAAAAAAAACCCTACAAAATACAAACAAATGGAAAACTACACCAAAAAACCAAAATTACACAAAAGAACAGAAAATACAAACAAACATACAAAAAAACCCAACTCAGAAAGACGTACAAAATTACCTGAAATTATACAAAAAAACCATATATGCGATATGGTCATTTTCTATATCCCCAAAGTAGACCTCTCGATATATTGCCCAGCCCTAGTCACCACCAGCTAAATTAGCTCCTCTATGTTAGCATGAGGAGGAGGATGGGAGAGGAAGGGGGGAGAGGGCAGGCAGGGACACGAGGTGGACTGACAGGAGAAGGTTCTCAAGGAGCAGGTGGAGCAGCGATGGGGAGGCGCCGGCTGCTGCTGAGAGGCCGATCTGTTCACTGGGCCCCGTCCCAATAATAACTGGCACACGCTTTACACACGGAGACCACGACACTCCAGATAAACCCAGTGATTCAGAGTAGAGAGTGGAAATGATCACCTCCATTACATCACAAACCTGCCATTAGACCAGGGGTTCTCAACCTAGGGGTCCCCAGGATCCTTCAACAAACAGAATTTTTTTTAACACTTTGAGCCCTTTTTTGCTTATTTTTATGCTTTTTTGCTACTACACCAAACTTTCCATATTTGTACCTATTTTCATCACTTTTTATTGCCATATTTTTTACTCCTTTTAATGCATTTTGCGACATTACTCCCATTTCTGACACTTCTACATCACATTTCAATGACTTTTTTCCACTTTCAACACATCGCCAGCACTTGTAAACCCTTTCCACCACATGTCACATATGTTGACCCATCCATTACTGTCACTTTAAACCTCTTTTCACCATATTTCATGATTTTTTTTTTGCCAATTTAACCACATTCACCATTTGTCATGCCCATTATTTGCCAGTTTAAAATAATTGTTCCAATATTGAGACTTTCAACCCATTTTACCACCTTTTCCACCATTTTTTGGTCACTTCACGTCAATTCAAGGATTTCCATCTTTAAGATGATTATAATAATAATAATAAACTACCTGGATAACAGTGGATATCATTCAGATGAATTAATAAATATGGTTATCACAGATTCATAGAACAATGGATGTAAAGGTTGAGAACCACTGCTATAGACGACTAGGAAGGCGATGATAACTCCTCAGTGTGAATAATAATGAGCAAACACTCGTCGTGGAGTCAGGAGCGTGCACGTTTCCACGCCGTCTTTGTCCTTTCCCACTCACAGACTTCACTTCTCTCTTACAGCAGAAAACAAACACAAACGCTGGGAATAAAAGTTCTGGCTGTCACTTAGCAACCAGCAGCTGGAGGCTGGAGCGCCGAAACGATCCGATCGCACCGTGGGATCATCCACACATTTGTTAGAATTCATCACTGACCATGAAGAGGTCCAAACACTTCATAGGTGATGAACACTTAAAAATAATCAAATGTGAATAATTAATGGGGAGAAACCTTGATACCTGACCGGTGAGCACACAACGTCTCAGCTACGCTTTTCAGAGAAAACACACACGAAAGCTTTAAATTCAGACAAAATAAAGAGGTAAATCATCAAAGTGGGTGAGACAGTGAGATAGCTAATGAAAACAACACCATCGGGAGGATTCCGAGCCTGAATGAAAGCACATTCCATCTGATCTCAGCCAATGAAGGTGCTATTACACACAATGGAAATTATCATCATTATTATGGAGGTTATGGGTCACAAATCTGACAAAAATAGGCTGCGAATGAGGGATTTATAGTGTTTTACTTGAATGAATCAAATATTACCTCCTGATCTAATTGGACCCTAAACAGTAATAATTAACCTTTGATTTTTATATGTAATTTAATGCTAAAATAAACCCACAATGCGGTTAAAATCATATTTAAAACTAACCACTTACAATTTATAGACATTATTAATATTATACAGCCATCTAATTTAAACCTAACTGTATAACCGCTTAGTGTATTACATTATTATATTGCTGGTCTGTTTTAGGACAAAAGAGGTGAAATAATTAAATAAAAATACCGTATGTGTAACGGGAGGCGCTGCAGACTCCGCAGCTCCAGGCTCCGTTCAAAAAATGTGGTATTTACAACACGAATCCACTCTAGCAAAATAACAGACATAAAATCTAATGACAAAAGTATAATAGAATAATACAGATGTGGAATTTAAGTTCTTCTAATGAAACTTGTGTGAGATGCTAAACTAGAGGTGGTAATAAAGCGGTGGTTCGGTGCAGAGCATACGGTCCTCTGCAGTGCATCACTGGGAGGGACTGAACCGAGCTAGGCCTGAAAGTTACTCCTTTCTAACGGATTTATTTAAAGATTGACATTATGGTTTTATAACCAACGCCGTACGACAGTATTACATCTAAAGGTTATATATAAAAAAAAAGCCAAATGTCAATGTGTGCTTTATTTGAATTAAGGAGTAGATGAAAATGTTGGACGAGCTAAGCTAACGAGTCATCACCGGCCCCCGTTTAGCTGCGCTACCAGTGTTACGGGTCTGCTGGTATCCCTGTAAAATGGTGATTTATTGATTTAATTGATGTGAGTAAATCAAAAACATGATTTTGATGTTTTTGCGAGCTACTAACTGCTACATGTATAGCTTTTGTTGTCAGAAGCAGACTGCACAGACGAAGAAGAAAGAAGGTGAGTCACCAGTTATAACAAACACCAACGGAATGACAACACCTGTCACAAATCGGGTGTAAAATCGGTGTCTACCGGTGCCGAGGCTCGGCTACAGACCACCCGGTGTCACCGTAAAGCAGCAGTGAGGCGTTTTCTTACCACTTGTGGCGTTTTACGGTGGGTGATCAGGGACCGTGCGGTGCTGCGGGAGCCGCGGTGTGAGGCGCTGTTTGTGGCGGAGGGAAGCGACACGGCGTCGGGTAGCTCAGCGTGCGTCAACCGCTGACGCTTCGCACCGCACGCACGAACACGAGGAAATAATAATAATAATGATAATAATAATAATAATCACACCCTGCCTTGTCCTTCTTCTTTCTTTATTTAAACCATTATTTATCTCTTTGTAATACATTTACTTATTTAATAATAACAAGCAGTTAATTACTGTGAGATTTAGTCCAACACGTTGTTTTTGTGAGTGCCCGGTGCCTTAAAACGAGCGTACCCTTGATTTCACGGGAAGTTGTTTTAATGTGAGAGACACACGAGTTGAGACGTCTTCTATGGTAGGATATCATCACACACACATTAACACACACACACACATTAACACAATGACATGTCTAAACGTAATATAAGATGCATGACAAACTCACGGCCCGCGGGCCAAATATGGCCCTTTAATGCGTCGAACGTGTCCCTAACGTGTGCATGCAGTAAAACATAAAGTATCGACGCGTTTCTAATTTTAACTGAATGTTTTCTTACATTTTCTGCGTGCACGTGCACATTTACACCCATTTGAGGTGTATTTGTGCACATTTATGTCAGAACTCAACCTGTTTAATGACAGAAATTGATCGATTTTACAGATTAAAGAGGCTAGGTAACTCAGAGATGCTTAATGACTCTTCATTAGATTCAGCTGTGTTGGGATGTGGAGACAAATACACAAAATGAGGTTTATTAAAGCTCTGCTGCTGGAAAACTACTGGAATAAACAGAAAATCAGGCAATGACAACAAGAGAGAATAGATGAGTTTTAAAGAATGAATGAATTGCTCACCTCTACATGAAGTGTTTAGTGCTATAAAGGGTGTAATATGCGTCATTTAAACAAAAGATGGACAGCTTTATCTGATTAGATAGTCACATGATCAACATTCATGTCAGCATTTAGAATAATGACAAATCTGAGCATTAGCTCAGTTGTGTATTCTTGTAGTCAAAATGTTTGTTTTTGCAATAATTTTGTGCATTTTTCTGTAATTTTGTATATATATATATATATATATATTGCCACTGTAATGTTTTGCACATTTTTCTGTGATTTTGTGTATTTTTTGTGCATTTTTTTGTTGTTGGTGTTTTACGAGTCATTTCGTGTATTTGTGCAGCACAAAATTAGACCGAGGGCTGATCCTGTGTGCTTATTTATCCAAAGGGAAACAAAAGGTTGTTCTGCGTGTGTGAAACAGACATTCCGACTCTCTAATAATAGTAATAACACTGAGAGCTGCTGCAATGATTAATGTGCGTTTCATTGTCCACTCGGTGAGGAACACTCACACACATTGTGTAGCAGATGTGAGCTCACATTTTGCCAACGTCAACGTAATTTTCCCGTCTTTTTGCCGGTATTAATTCCACAGCCGCTGACTGAGCAGGAAAGCAGTGGAAATGGATGACGACGGTCCACAGACGTCTCGCTGTGAGACAAGATGGTCTCGGCAACTGTCACGCCTTCCTCACAGGCTCCTGCAGCGCCTGATGCCGTTCCAACGAGAGGGGGTGGAGTTCGCCCTGTCTAAGGATGGACGGTGGGTCCAAACACACACACACACACACACACATACTGAATATATACACCCAATATGAACAACTAGTTAGTGAAATAAAATAGGTTCAAAAGTGACCAAAAATAGTAGAAAAGGTGTTGAAATGGGATTTTAAAAACAACAGAAATTGGTTAAAAGTTGCAAATTGTGGCTAATTTCAAAAGTTAGTTTAAACTGGCAAAATATGGGCATAAAAATCATGGATGTGGTTAAATTGGCAAAAATGAATGTGGTGAAAAGAGGTTAAAAGTGATAATAATGAGTCAATATATGTGACATTAGGTGGAAAAGTGGTGGAAAAGCGTTTATAAGTGCAGAAAATGTCTTGAAAGTGGGAAAAATGTGATGTAGAAGTGTCAGAAATGGGATTAATGTAGCAAAAATGCATTAAAAGTAGCAAAAATATGGCAAAAAAATGATTAAAATAGGTTAGAATATCGTGGGTTTGGTGTAGTTGCAGAAAAAGATTAAACATAAGAGAAAAGGGGCTCAAATTGTAAAAAAAATTGTTTTTTAGTTTTTTTTTAAGGCATCTGGCGACCCCCTCTGAGTGTCTCGTGACCCCAAATGTTGTTCTGACTCCAAGTTTGAGAACCCCTGATCTCTAATGCATCATATTGCTAGAGATTATTGGTTTAATTATTAAAAAATGGATGAATGCCAGTATTAAAAGTGTAAAAAAGTGTTAAAATCACCTGTGTTTGCCAACTAAAGCATATGTTTATTCCACTTTTTAAAAGTTTCACATTCCAGCTTCAAACGTGCTTTGTAGAGTCTGTAGCCATGTGGTTACTGAGGATAGGGAGTCTAATGAAGAGCTCATCAAACACAACCCAAACATTACTTTGTTTACCCCAAAACAAGCTTCCCATTGGATATCCATATGAATCCTGCAGGAGAACGCTGATCAAACAGCAGCTCCTTTAGAACGTGATGAAGACGAAAAAAGAGGAAGTTTGAAGGTTTGGTGGCTCTCGCTCACACAGACACGACGGAATGAACATCTTATCTTTATACATGCAATGGAAACAATCTGAGACGGTACGTCAGTGGGTCACGACCCCAGCATGGCACCGGAAACATGAATGTGTCGGATGTCCTGGAAAAAATCGTGACTCCTCTGTTATTCGTGAACGGATCAAGCTGATTTGTGGTTGCTATACTCTATGGATGTGTACGCATCGAAGCTCGGAGCCTGTTTTTTCTTGGGGACCCCCCCCATTTCTGGTCTTTTCCAAATTTATGAGAACATAGTCGTGTAATATATCGTTTCAAAGGTAATTCAACGTAGATCATGATTATGACTCACATATTTCCATTTGAGGCCCGACACCCCCCCTTTTTGGGCAATTTCCATTAAAGTTGATTTCTCATTTATTTGTGAGTGAAATATTGCGACCGTTGGTGTCAAATAATTGACACATACCAGTATATGAATGGGGCCCATTACTCTGTATGTGCCACGGGGGTGCCAGGGGACCCCATTTTTCAAATGACTACTCCTCCATTAATGCTCATTGAATCGGGCTGTAATTTTACATGGACGCTCTATGAGCGGATGTCAAGAGCATCTTGGAGACATTTTTTTACTTGGTGGAACTGAGTCATTTGACTGAATTCTCAGGAACGTGGTACGTGCTATTCGGCGTGTAGGCGTTCTGCGGGCCCAGCCGTAGTTCACCCCAACTTGTTTTTGAGACTGAAGTGTTTGGGATGTTAGTTGAAACAACATGTAGTGACCCATTTTTAAACTGAAGTCTGATGGTGACGTGTTGCAGTGGATAAAAGCGTGTGAATAAAGTGTAAATAAACGATGCAAACGGCGGCTTTGGACGTTAGTTGTGCTGTAAAGGATCATCCTGAGGTCACCAGTGTTTCTCTAAAAGACTCACACACTTCTCTACTCCTTCCTCTGACGCTCGATGGACGTTACACGTTCTCCTGAAGGTCAGCTCAGAGGGAGCCAATCAGAGGGCTCCCTGGGAGCAGGGCTCATTGATTGGTGGAACAGTGCTTTGATGCATGGGTGGGTCAGGAGTGCACGGTGTGGACAGGAGAGATATAAGTATGGTTTAGGTTCCGGAATGGTAGAAGAAGAGTTTTATTTCATAACAGGATCACATAAACTACTTCCTTCCACATGAGTGAACGAGGGCGTCCAATCAGAACAGAGAGACGTAATCAGTCAGATTGATGACAGCGGGGGAGGATGTGGGTGGATTTTATCCTTTAAATCTCACTGTTGCCATGTTTTTATTCTTTTTAGCTTCAGAAGCTCACGACCAGCCACTAGTGATGTAGTGGGCGGAGCTTAATAGAGCTGAACATCCAGGCAATAAAAACACAGCACGTATTGATTTAATCTGATACAAAACATCTATTATTTACTACCCAGAGTGCATCTGTAATATAATAAGACTTTATAAATATGAAATTAAGTGGGTATTTAAAGTTCTTATGTATCTTTAATTAAGAAACAGTGTTAATCAAACACTTTTAGCCTTTTACCATCTGGTTCTTTACTTCCTGATTCTTTTTAGTTCAAGAAACAGAATATTTTCCCAACAATTTCAGACCATTTTTGCTTATTTTTACCCTTTTTCTGCAACTACACCAAACTCGCCATATTTGAACCATTTTTATTACTTTTTCTTGCCATATTTTTGCTCTTTTTAATACATTTTTTCTACATTTCTCCCATTTTTGACACTTCTACATCACATTTCAATGCCTTTTCTGCACATTTTTTCCACGTGCGTGCGTGCGTGCGTGCATGCGTGCGTGCATGCGTGCGTGCATGCGTGCGTGCGTGTGCGATATCCAGCAGCTCTCAGCAGGCGTGGTGGTGTATTTATGTATTTATGACACGTTTGTCCCTCTCACAATATCAGTCTTTACATGGTGGAAACATACCGTCCCTATTAAAGGCCGGAAGTTAGTGATGGTGAGTGGAAATGTTCACGCTGAGTTAATCTAACACGTCTCCTGCTGTCCCCCCACACACACGCACGCACACACACACACACACACACACACACACACACTGCTTTCAAAAACACATTTCTCTACGTGTTTGGGAACGAAGTCACTGTTTCTGTAAACAAAAGTGCAAATAAAACTAAATAAAACTGATGGATAGCAGTGTGCAGCAGGGTTGGACTTTTAAAATTACAATTATGATTTCAATTATGCACGTTAAATTACAACTCAAATATTATTACAGTGACTGGCATTTTTTTCCAATTACAATTAAAGTTGTAATAATTATTTTTCCCCTGAAAGTCAATTACAATTACACTCTGGTGTTTTATGGCCACAAGTAAAAATAAATATGAGCGCTGCAAGATTTAAGTTGTAATATTTCAGGATGAAAGTTGTAGTAAAAATCTTTGATCTTGAAATATTACGACTTTTACTTAAATTTTTTATTTTGACTTTGATGGGGCCCTATTACGTCGTCGTACAATTACGTTCTCAATTACTGAAGTTAAATTACAGTTGTTGGAATAAATTAAACCTTAACATATTATTCAAAAAGAAGATAAAAATGAACTAACATCAAAGCGATCAGCAGATGCCTCTGATGACGACTGGCAGTTGACAGTCGTAACAGGTCAGTAGATCAAAGTAAAATTTCTGAATAAATGAATTACAATTCAATCACGTCATTATTTTAATTAATTGCAATTGTGCAGTTTTAAAAAGGAAGAGAGAGAACAAAAGGGAAAATTATTTAAAAAAATTAAAATAAATAAATGTAATTAATTATTAGTTGAGTACAGGAAGGCACTGTAAGTGATGATGATTGTTAATGAGTTAGAGCAGTGTGTATTTTCTCTCTCTATGGTAACAGACAGTCGGTCGTTCACTGTCTGTTTCCTTTGTAGAGGAACAATGAGGTGCTGTCAGTCTTCCTCAGCTCACAGCGTCCCAGTGGATCCAATGGAACCAGATCAGGCCCGGGCCCATTGTCCTGACCTTTTCTTCCTCCTCACACACACACACACACACACACACACGCACACAGGTTCATTATTCCTTGCTGAGGAAACATGATTAATGTGCACCTTACTACTGCTGCTGCTTCTTCCTCTAATTGCCGTGTGTGTGTGTGTGTGTGTGTGTGTGTGTGTGTGTGTGTGTGTGTGTGTGTGTGTGTGTGTGTGTGTGTGTGTGTGTGTGTGTGTGTGTGTGTGTGTGTGTGTGTGTGTGTGTGTGTGTGTGTGTGTGTGTGTGTGTGTGTGTGTGTGTGTGTGTGTGTGTGTGCGCACCTTGGCGTACACGAGCCAACAAAGGAAGTGCACGTCACACACACACACACACACACACACACACAGACTGATGGGGTGCACATTAATCATCCTGCTTTAAATAAGCTCAGTGCTAGCATTGCGTGCTAGCGCCGCTGTTGCTAACGTTATCTCTGGAACCCACACGCCCCAACGTGTCAGGAGAACTGGTTCTGATGATGTGATGGCTTTGACCTTTGACCTGTGTGTGCCGACGCTCAGCGCTTCATGCGCTGGCGTTGCCGTGGCGCCCAGGGATGGTAAAACGGTAAAATGTTAAAATGTTAGGAGCTGCGTGTGAACCGAAGTGTGAGTCCATCATGGGTTCACAGTTTGTTCGTGTGGAGGGAGTTAAAAATAAAACTGCCTCCACTTGTGCTGACGAGGCTTTTTGTTCTGCTCACCTCCAACTTTTAGAAAGATACGAGTCGTTATAAAAGGAAACTTTATTTAGCCACTGTGAACACACACACACACACACACACACACACACACACCAGTAGTTCATCACATCCTGACATTTACCATTGGTTAGCTCAACATCACACAGTGATTTGCTAAATAAGCACTGACAGATCATGGTTGTAGTCACGGTTCGGCTCAATTACATTTTAAAATTACAATTTCAATTACAACTCAATTACGATTACAGTAACTGGCATTTTTTCTCAATTACAAATAAAATTATATATATATTTTTTACAATTATACAACGGTGTATTAGGGCCACATTAAAATAAAAATAAATTTGAATACCACGCGATTAAAGTCATAATTTTATTAGATTAAAGTCTTGATATTTTGAGAATAGTTGTAATTTCATGAGAATACAGCCATATCTTAAAAAAGCTCATAATAGTACAGCAAAAAACGCATTAAAAGGAGCAAAAATATGGCAAGAAAAAGTGTTAATTAATGAATTTCTGACAAAGTTTTGCTTTAAAACTCTTTAAATGTGACAAAGTGTCTCCATGGAGTCATGACTTAATAATTCTGTAATAATAGATGAGCTTTAGTTCTAAATGTGTCTCCTCCTCTTGTGTTTTACAGGTGTATGATTGCTGATGAGGTGAGCACACACACACACACACACACACACACGCACACACTTTATTCCCATATTGACGTGTATTACTCTGTCTAACGCTGTGTTCTGGTCCAGATGGGTCTGGGTAAGACGGTCCAGGCCATAGCGGTGGCGTGTGCCTACAGGGGGGAGTGGCCTCTGCTGGTGGTGACGCCCTCGTCTCTTAAATACCCGTGGATTGAGGAGCTGGAGCGCTGGGTTCCTGAGCTGCAGCCTGGAGATATCAACCTGGTGGAGAGCAAGACTGACACCATGTAGGTTCCTCACGTTCCTCACGTTCCTCACGCTCACAGAAACAGACAAAATGACAGAAAGAGACAAAAATATACACAAAATTATTTAAAAAAACATACAAAATGAAGACAAAAGTTCAAAAATGACAACAGAAATGCACAAAATGGTAAAAAAAAAACAAAATTACAGAAAAAAAACATTAAGTGACCAAAATTATATAAATTGACAACAAAAATACAAAATGCGACAAAAATAGACAAAATGACAAAAATGTACTAAACAAAATGACTGTAAGAAACAAAAAAGGGACAAAATTACAACAATTATATACAAGACAAGAACAGAAAATATACGTTATGACTCCAAAAAAAATACATGACAGAAATACGCAAAATTATGTAAAAAAAAAACCACCAAAAAGCGGTAAAAGATACAAAAATATACGTCCAACGTTCTGTGTTTAAGAAAAAATAAAAGCTGTTTGTTTTGAATAAATAAATAAAATAAAATATAAAATAAATGGATACACATCCATAGATCATACCTCCCAAATTTCAGCCCCATTTGTTCACGATTAACAGAGCAGTAGTGATTTTAGCTCGTGTACACAACAACAAGAACAAAGTGCGTGCGTTTTGAGTGCAGTAACACGGCCTATAAAATGAGGTTGTGATTTAAAAGAAGTTTGTGAACCAGTGCTTTAGGATGTTTAGTTTGTGTTCCTGTCAGAGGAGGAGGTGCTGGTGCTGTGAGACTGTGATGATGGACATGTGATATATTATTAATGTCAGTGTGTGTCAGGTGTGACGGACCAATCACATCCACCTCCTGATATTAAACTTTACCACACTCCACTTCACTTCCTGTGGAATGAAACTAACTTTGTGTCTGTGGGAAAAAAAAAAAAAGAAATGAAGTCGACACCTCACATCACAGACGAGGTGGAGGACGCCTGAACGCCTCGTGGGAAAAAGGTGTCCTTGAACTGGAAGTGTTAATGAGTGATGGAGAATTATGCAGCGCCTCTTCTCCTGTCGTCTTATCGTGTGTGTGTGTGTGTGTGTGTGTGTGTGTGTGTGTGTGTGTGTGTGTGTGTGTGTGTGTGTGTGTGTGTGTGTGTGTGTGTGTGTGTGTGTGTGTGTGTGTGCGCGTGTGCGTGTGCGTGTGCGTGTGCGTGTGCGTGAAAGCACAAACATCTCCAACGTCTGAGTGTTGTACATTTCTCTCTTCCTAAATTAGGAACGTGAAAGTATTCAGAGTTTAAAATTTTGTTTATTACATAAACATTCTCTAACGCACACGTGTCAAACTCAAGGCCCGGGGGCCAAACTCGGCCCTTTTGGAACATCCAATTCGGTCCCCAGGAGAATGTGAAAAAAAATGACAGAGAAAACATGAGGTTCTCACACTTTTCCTGATGCTTTTAGTCAATTTTAATGTTACACTGTTGGAAAAAACTCAAAATCCCTCAATTTTCCCTAAATTATTACATAATGTTTCCTTTAATTAAGTAGATATTCCCTACCAAACACCTATTTTCACCAAGTTTTCTTGCCATATTTTTGCTCCTTTTAATGCGTTTGTGCTACATTACTCCCATTTCTGACACTTTTGCATCACATTTCAATGCGTTTTCTGCAAATTTTTTTAATACTTCCAAGACATTTTTATCCTTTCCACCTATTATCACATATGTTGACCCATGATTGTCACTTTTAACCTCTTTTTCACCACATTCACGATTTTGAATGCTAGTTTAAACTATTTTTCCCTCCATTTATAAATTCCATTACCACAATTTGCAACTTTTAACCAATTTTTGTGGTTTTTGAATGTTCATGTCTTAGTGTTCAACCACCTTCACCTTGAGAACCACTGCTTTATTTGTTCTGTGTCTACATAATATTCCATCTAATCTCCATCCCTACAGCTCCATCAACAGCAGTCAGGTGACAGTGTTGGGGTACGGCCTCCTCACCACAGACGCCCACGCCCTCATCCAGGCTCTGAACAGACGACGGTTCGCGGTGGTCGTGGTGGACGAGTCCCACTACCTCAAGTCCAGGAACGCGGCTCGGACTAAGATCCTCCTCCCTCTGATCCAGGGCGCTACGCGGGCCGTGCTGCTCACGGGCACGCCTGCCCTGGGCCGTCCTGAGGAGGTAATAAAGTAATAAAATGTAATTAAATGAGGTTTTAATGACGTCTCGTGAGAGGGTGAGGATGCAGGATGGAGCTCAGTAAGCTGTTTTCACATCGCTCCACATGACGTGGACATTTGTGTTTTTACTAAAAAAAACAAAGTGAGAGATCAGTGGGCAGGAACAGGTGAGGTCGCCATGGTAACCGCTCTCATCCAACACTCAGAAAGCCAATTAACTCGCTCCCGCATCACTTATCCTCCAGGATCCCGTTGGTCTTATTTCAATAACCTTTGTAGCAAAAAAAAAAAACTTCATTTACAAAGGTTGATATGAAGAGACACGGCAGCAGCGCCGCAATAAACGAGAGGAGTAATAAAAAGGAGCAGACGGAGGGAGGGGGGAGGAGTTTAGAGACAATAGGACGGGATGTTCACATGGAGAACAGCTCTGTGATTTATTACATCACTTTACTGTGTGTGAGGCTGCAGTAGCAGCGGCGTTCCATCACTGCAGAGTTAGAAAGGTTCCTCCAAACATGTCCTAAAACCTTTTAAATGTCCTTATTAGTAGATCTATGTCTAATAAAACACTTTATTATTACGCACCATTTTCATTTTATTAACTTTTGAAAAAGGGACTACTTTGTGTAAAGCACATGTGTCAAACTAAAGGCCCGGGGGCCAAATCTGGCCCTTTGGAAAAACGCGTCCCTTTGAAGCTCAATATTTGTGAGAAAATGAGCCAGAATTAGAGCTTGAAATTGAATTCAAAGCAGGAAAAATCCTGTGATGATGATGATGATGATGATGTTTTTCTCCCTCCAGTACAGGAAAGCCAGTTTAAAAAAAAAATTAACAGCTGGAAAATGTACACAAATGTAATCTTTGATGTAATTTTGTATGAAAATAAAGCCTGAGTTTTATTTGAAAGCTTACCATCGTAAACCTTTATTTTGAAAATGAGGAAGCGAGTGATACAGTTCAATATGAGGAACGTTATTAAGGCAGAACATGCAAACTCCTTGTTTGATGTGTCAGTAATTAAATATGTAACAGTGCCGACAGTGTCTACACATCATCACAGTGTGAGGTCACACCATCGATGGCCCCGCCCCCACGGTGGTGATAATGAAGTGATGAAACACAGCCACATAATTATTAATTCAGCGTGAGTTATAGGAGAAGCAGAGGTGGTCACATGCTCGCATCCTGCCTTCATCGCTAACTCCTCCCACCTACTATAACAACACCTATTATAACCACTGAGGCAGAGCTACAGCTGTTTATTCACCATCACCACGGTGATGATAACTAAAGATTAAAGTGTTGAAGTGACGCAAACGCCAACAATGACCTCCTGTTGTCACAAAAAAAAGACATGTAAACATTCCATAAAGTATATTGGAGTCACCTTTTACAGATAATACCAAAAACATAACTTTCTAAAATATATTGTCGCTCATTTTTTATTTTTGTATCAACATTATTCTGTAATTTAATCCCAAGAACAGACATTACATCTTTGTTTTACTGCACATGTTTACATAGTTTAGATACCAAGTGTAAACTAGGGAATGACAAATGACCTCATACTGTATAATCTGTGGAACACCATAGATTAAACTGGTCTGTATTGTATGTTGTATTTTTTAACACATTTATTTTAGCTTTGCACATTATTTGTGTTATTTTATGATAAATAATATCTTGAAATGTCATGAGTTTTGATTTATTAGTAATAGTAGACTTCAATGATCTCACAAGTAGTACTAGTAGACTGTTGCTAGCATATGATGCTAACTAGTAACCCTAAATTAAATACTAGTAGAGATTAATAATGGTCTTAATCTTTTTAAGAAATGTTCACATTTTATTTCCATGTCATTTTATTATAATCTCTTTATTTTTCAGCTCTTTATGCAAATCGAGGCTCTTTATCCGAAGAGCTTTGGGACGTGGAGCGACTACGCCACTAAATACTGCAACGCCCACTACAGGTAAGCTAATATATTAGCACCACGACAGGTGAGCTAATATATTAACATTACTACATGTGAGCTAATATAATAGCATTAATACAGGTGAGCTAATATATTAGCATTACTACAGGTGAGCTAATATATTAGCATTACTACAGGTGAGCTAATATATTAGCATTACTACAGGTGAGCTAATATATTAGCATTACTACAGGTGAGCTAATATATTAGCATTACTACAGGTGAGCTAATATATTAGCATTACTACAGGTGAGCTAATATATTAGCATTAATACAGGTGAGCTAATATATTAGCATTACTACAGGTGAGCTAATATATTAGCATTACTACAGGTGAGCTAATATATTAGCATTACTACAGGTGAGCTAATATATTAGCATTACTACAGGTGAGCTAATATATTAGCATTACTACAGGTGAGCTAATATATTAGCATTACTACAGGTGAGCTAATATATTAGCATTACTACAGGTGAGCTACTATATTAGCATTACTACAGGTGAGCTAATATATTAGCATTACTACAGGTGAGCTAATATATTAGCATTACTACAGGTGAGCTAATATATTAGCATTACTACAGGTGAGCTAATATATTAGCATTACTACAGGTGAGCTAATATATTAGCATTACTACAGGTGAGCTACTATAATAGCATTACTACAGGTCAGCCAATATAATAGCACCACTACAGGTGAGCTAATATATTAGCACCACTGATGGTTACAGGACCAGGACGTGAACATATGCTCTTTATTTGTAGCTCAGCTCTGTCCACGGTATCTCATAGTTTAATTGGGTCTGCTGGGACCAGGTGGGCTGGTACCTGAGTGTGTAGTGGAATAGAGTCACTGGGTTTTGTTGTCGTAGCCAGAACCTTCTCTACAGCCAAGCGTTAAACACCACCGGGCTGTGGGTTGGCAGAGACGCCATCTTTACATGTGTGAACAAACGCATCAAACGCACTGTGTTGGAGTCTATTTTGGATGTAAATCAAAGTGGGCGACTCGCTCCACGGTCCACGGTGGGCTCAGAGCCACTGGTACCAGTCTGTGTGTAATAGATCCTGAAGTGGCTACACACACACACACACTCAGCAGCAGCGTTAGCAGTAACTTCCTCCTCCATCCTTAAACACTAGTGACTCAGTGATACAGAGCCAGACTCTAGTTGAGTTAAATGCGTCCCAGCTCAGCGCCAACATGGCTGATTCCCAGGCTTTGTGTGAGCAGCCATTTGGCTGATAAACACTAAAGTTCCTCAAGTTTTCTTCTTTTCTTCTTCTTCTTCTTCTTCTTCTCCTCCTCCATGAACCATTTTACTGAATGTTTCTGCTGCTCTACAGAAAAACACCTTTAACTGTTTCCTCATCTCACTTACACTTGGGTGACCATTGTTAGATTTAAGAAAAGACACTTGGGACGACATCTTCATACTAAAAAAGTACTTGACGTTGTCTTGAATCTACCTTGTAACGGCAAAAATACAATATAGTAGATAAATAAGTTAGTATTCTTATCTATGTAACAAAGACTTTGAAAAATGACTGAAGTCAATCACCTTTATTATAAAATTACATAACAAGCTGTCCTTGAAAAAACTGGTGGAATTTCTCCGATTGAGCAAATATTAGCAGAGTTACGGTCATTTAAATTAACGTGTTCTCCAACATGTGTTTGCATTAGAAACGTCCGAGTCCTTTCCTTGTGTTTTCAGGTACTTTGGTTCCCGTAGACAGTGGGACTGTCGTGGGGCGTCAAACCTGGACGAGCTGCACCAGCGTCTCAGTCGCTTCATGATCCGACGCCTCAAAGCTGACGTTCTTCCTCAGCTGCCCCCGAAAGTCCGTCAGAGAATCCCCTTCGACCTGCCCAAGGAGGCTGCAAAGGTACACACACACACACACACACACACACGTCACATTCATTACAAATTCATGACACTTTAAATCAATACAAGTTTAGTAATATATGCAGAGTCTACAATTGTGCAAAAATGTCAAAAAAAAAATAGGCAAAACGGAACGTCTCCGCGCTGAATAGCACGTACCACGTTCCCGAGAATTCAGTCAAATGACTTGGTTCTACCGAGGCTCCTGACATCCGCTCATAGAATATCCATGTCAAATTACAGCCCGATTCAATGAGCATTAACGGAGGAGTGGTCATTTGAAAAATGGCAACTGGCAAATCTCATGAAAATACAAAAAAAACCTGCAGTCACATATTTTAGATCGGTAAGAAAGCTTTTTATTGTTTGAATATTCCAGAAGGTCCTAAAATCTAAAGTTTAAAATGCACAAAGTGCAGAGAGAGTTGTTAAAAAGTAAAAAAAAAAAAAATATGTGGTGAGACCTCAGGGATTAGATTATAGCTGCTGGTGTTTTACATTAGTCCAGATTATGGTTACCAGGTGATCTTTAATGAGCAGCGAGGACGAGGAGGGACAGGATGAGTGAGTGGTTGATGAAGGAGGCAGAGGCGGCTCTACTATGAATAGATCTATGACAGTCAGTGTCTGGATGGTAAATGTCAGGTTGGCTGTGTAGGTGTGTGTGTGTGTGTGGGTGTGTGTCATCCATAAGCTCACATTGAGTCCACCTCCATCCGTATCTCAGGCTGGAGTTCCAGTGTTTTCTATCATATCAGCAGCAGCTCTAATGAAGCTCTGCGGACTGACAACACAATAAGGAAAAGTGCTGATGCAGGCGCTTTCTACTCCATTCTCCTAAATGTTAAGGGACGCTGTAATTAGGGCTAAATACAGGCTCCGTTTCTACATATGGGCACCAATTATTCCAGTGAGAGAACACGGAGGAAAAGTTCACGTCGTGTTTCTCTGTTCGTGTGTAGCTCGTTTGTTTCTGATGTTTCTGCTCCAATGAGAAGTTGAGGATGAGGTCATTACCTCAGGTTGATGACCATCTGGTCAATAAAGCTCTAATCTATTCTATTTCATTCACTGTTATTATTATTTGACCTTTACCTGCTGAGAAAGTTGGAAACTGTGTGTAGTATCGGTGCTGAGCGCTGTCCGTGGTGCTGAACACTTCCTCAGACGAACGTATGGCTTCAGTTGGACTTTAAAGCTTCGCACGACTCTTATCTTTCCTCTATAGTATATAGTCATCTTAAAGATGGAAATCCTTGTTTTAATCACAAGTAAAATGAGTTAAAAGTGACCAAAAATGGTGGAAAAGTGGGTGAAATGGAGTTTAAAAACCACAGAAATTGGTTAAAAATGACAAATTAGAGTGGACAAAAACAGACAGAAAACGTAATAAAAAGGGTTCAAAGTGTCAATATTAGAACAATTAGTTTAAACTGACAAATAATGGGCATGACAAATGGGGAATGTGGGTAAATTGGCAAAAAATAAGCATGAAATATGACCCAATAATGGGTCAACATATGTGACATTAGGTGGAAAAGTGGTGGAAAGGGTTTATAAGTGCTGCAAATTTCTGGAAAATGTATTAAAAGTGTCAAAAACAGGAGTAATGTTGCAAAAATGCGGTAAAAGTTGCAAAAATATGGCAAGAAAAAGTGACGAAAATAGGTTATAATATGGGGAGTTTGGTGTAGTTTCAGAAATAGGGTAAAAATAAGCAAAAATGGGCTAAAATTGTTAAAAATTTTTCCTAGTTTATTGAAGGCATCTGGTGACCCCCTCCCAGTGTCTCACAACCCCAAATGGGTCCTAACCCCAAGGTTGAGAACCCCTCAACTTGACAAAAGCGTAACTTTTCCTCCTTTCTTTTGAAAATAAGGAATTGGACCCTTTCACATTAATTATATGATTTTAGACTGATTCATTATAACTTCATGAATAAAATGCATTTTTATTTCACTTTGATTTGTGTATTATTTTTTTTGAACTACACATTCAGAGATTCTTGTATAGAGAGCAAAGAAAAACCCTAAAAGACGTGATTAAAGAATCCAACATCAGTCTCTCACTTTAATGATGGAGAAGAAATAAAAAGTCCAGTTTTTTAGCGTTTCTCTGTCCAAGCGTTGAGTTTCCCGTCGTCACGTTTGTTCATCAGATGAATTATTTGCTCACAGTGAAACTAACGTTGCCGTATTTCATCGTCGCTGCTAAACGGAGGCGTTTTTTAAAGGAAGGTCAGAGAGAAAAAAAACTGCAACAATATGAATATGAAAGGCTGAGTGAGCATCATCTCCCTCCAAACAAGGCCTGATAAATATATAAATATATAAATAAATCTCATTTTCCTCCGTAATGATGGCTTTTATCTTCCACAGCCAGATACTTTTTATGCCCCTCCTGCCCTTTACGTGTCAGCACTGGCCTTTTCCATTGGTGGATATCATGGTTGGATGGAGTGGATCAACAATTGAAAATTGCCAAATACATTGTCATTGTAGGAGTTCTTATTATTATTTTTCTTCTGCAACTCCTTTGTCCTAAAACTCCTCCGAGGCTAATAATGCAGCACTAATGACAACCTTGCGAATACAGGTCGTGCTTAGTTATTATTATTATTATTATTGTTATTATTATTATTGATAATAATAAAAAGAAAGAGAGTGCATGAATGCACAGTTCTTAATTAAAACTGTCTCTGAGACGCATCCATAGACGAGACGCAGCTTTGTGCTCCTGTTTATTCATTTCTACGTCCTTGACTTTGACGACATTGTGAAGCCACTGAAATGCTAATGCGTCGCTAACTCCGGCAAAGCTTTCATGTCGCATCAGAAAAGAAAAAAAAAGACGAAGAAAAAAACGACACACCCCCTTTCATTTTTGACTCAAGAACAGAGGACGTGTTCACTCAGTGTGAGTAGGCTCCGCCCACCGTATGGACCCTGTTTGATGGTTTTCTAAACGTCACTATCATGTCTTACTCTCACGTGTTGAGACTGAAACGTGTGGAAAAACGTTTCTGCTAAAATTCAGTGAAATCAAGCATTATTAAGTTAGTGTCAGTGTTTACTACTGTCACTAGTTAGCATCATATGCTAATAAGGGGGTGGGGAAAGTAAATTTGACGTGTTGCCAGATTCCTCAAGAAACTAAAATAATTTTTTGAACAATTTTAGCCTATTTTTGCTTATTTTTAATTTTTTTCTGCAACTACACCAAACTCACCATATTTTAACCTATTTTCATCACTTTTTCTTGCCATTTTTTTGCTCTTTTTAATGCATTTTTGCTATATTACTCACATTTCAATGCCTTTTCTGCACATTTTTTTCACTTTTAAGACACTTATAAACCTTTTCCATCACTTTTCCACCCATTGTCACATATGTTGAACCATTATTGCCACTTTTAGCCTCTTTTCACCATATTTCATGCTTCTTTTTTCCAATTTAACCACATTCATACTTTTTAATGCCCATATTTTGCTGGTTTAAACAAATTTTCCCGACATTTTTAAATTCCATCACCCACATTTTGCAACTTTTAACCAATTTCAGTGGTTTAAAAATCCCATTTTCTTCAATGTTCATGTCTGTGTTCAACCACCTTCAGGTACAGTGGTGGACCTCAGTCTCTGGGACATTTTTTTCCACTTTAAAGACATGTTCAGCACTTGTAAACCCTTTCTACCACTTTTCCACCTAATATCACATATGTTGACCCATTATTGCCTCTTTTCACCATATTTCATGATTATTTTAGCTAATTTAACCACATTCGTGGTTTGTCATGCCCATTATCTGCCAGTTTAAACTAATTGTTCCTACTTTTTTCTGCCACTTTTCAGCCAATATTGACACTTTGGACCATTTTCTACCAATTTTGATCACTTTTAACCCATTTTATTTGTGATTAAAAACAAGGATTTCTGTCTTTAAGATGACTATAATAATAGTAAACGTTCCTGGATAACAGTGGATATTATTCAGATGAATGAATATGTGGTTATCACAGATTCATAGAACAATTGGCCATCGTTTTGCTGACTTTATGGATGGAACCTGCAGAACCACTGCTTTTAGAACACCAAAAACCCTGACTACTAAGCCACTTTCTAGTTTATAGGTGCGTTGACTCTCGCTGCTACTTCCTGTCTTGCTGCGTGTGTCTAATAATGATGAGTTATTCTAACCTACATGTTGTTTATGAGCAGGAGGAAACATATGCTCTCTCCTTAAATACTCTCCAATCACCTTGAGAGAACGCCGAGCCTCTTTGATTTATTGCAGCGGCCGCGCTGCTTCTCCATCTTCGACCCCAACTTGTCACACGGCTGCTATAATTGGACGATACTCATGACCCAACTACCACAGCAGCCCAGTGGAGGGGGGGCGGTGCAGACTAGGGAATTCTCCATCTCTCTCATTCTCTCTCTGTTTCTTCTTCTTCCAGTAAAAGTAGGACACGCAGCACCAACATTAATTGTTTTGCCCTTTATACGTGAAACACACCAAAGAAAGTAATAAAGGATGTCTCCGTGCTCTGGTTCTTTCCCGTAGGAAGCCTCGGCCAGCTTTGCCCAGTGGGAGCGGCTGATGAAGAGTTTGGGGTCGGGGGTCGTTGCTGTGGACAACCCCTTCTCTGAGGTCATGGGCCTGGTCACGCAGATGTACAAGCAGACGGCCGTCGCTAAGGTAACCGGTGGAGAGCAGGTGTATCCTTCCACTGCTGCAAATAGTCCCTGTTTGTCTCCAGCTTGTCCACAAAACGAGTCCCAGATGCTCTACATATTATTGCAACGTCTACTGTAGAGTTAATAACAGGAAACAAGTCCCTCAGTTATCTTTCATCACCATCCATTGATCCGTCACATGTGACACTATTCCACTAAAGTGTCAGACCATTCCTCTGATTGTTCGTCCTGTTTTTAAAACTCTGTTCAACACGATGTAACACGGATACTTTTTTATGAGCAGCTTAACTAAAAAAAAGTTTCAGTTTCCTCGCCGATCACCTTCGATTTATTGCTGGTGAAAGGGGATTTTAAAAACCACAGAAATTGGATAAAAGTTGCAAATTGTGGGTAATGGACTTTAAAAATGTAGGGAAAATGAGCATGACAAATGGTGAATGTGGTTAAATTGGCAAAATAAACATAAAATGTTGTGAATAGAGGTTAAAAGTGACAAAAATGGGTCATTATATGTGACATTAGGTGGTGGAAAGGGTTTATAAGTGCTGAAAATGTCTTTAAAGTGGTAAAAATGTGAAGAAAAGACATTGAAATGTGATATAGATGTGTCAGAAATGGGAGTAATGTAGCATCGACCCCAAGGTTGAGAACCCCTGGTGTAGATGTTGTAGTGATTATAGCATCATGTAAAGTTATCGTGGCTCTGATGTTGTTGGGGGTCGTATCGTCTTCTTCCTCGTGTCTGGACGTCAGTAAATATACATCCTACATAATATATAATATATAAATATAGATTCTTTGGTGTTGTTCCCTCCATTAGCTGGACGCCCTCAGCCATGAGCAGAGCGTCCTCAGAGGTTCACAGGGACCGGAGATAAGCACACGGTGCGCCCCCTCACTGGGATCTGTGTTTATTCAGTGTTTGCTGATTGGATTTCTGCTTGGTTTCATTTCACCTCGTCTCATTTCCTCCTCGGACTCTTCCTCCACGTCTATAAAAAGCTGTGTGTTCTAACGGATGGGCCGCTGTAATAGATGTGCACATGGGTGTCAGTCATGCCCCCCACCCCACCCCACCCCCCTGCCTGCCAGGCTCGCGGCGGCGCTGCTGCCAAAGGCCTTTGGGGTATTTTTGTTGCTTTAGCCGCTGAGCATCTGCTCCCAATTACCCAGAGAGGACATGAGGAGCAGTAGCAGAGGATGGACTTTAAAGTTTGTCTCTAATTAAACTGAGTGAAGCCCAGCCGTCAGTAATGAGGACCCCCCCCACATCACAGTGGGGTCCACAGGCCCTGCCACGTGGGCTAATTACCAGGAAGTGGAAGCAGAGGTTCTCCCTGTTGGAGCAGGTGTGACGGCTGCAAGAGGACAGGGCACTCACGGAGCTCAGGGTGCTGCTATTCTCAGAGGCAGCTTGACATGCTCTACTGTTAGTGTTACTGTGAGTGTTAGTGGAGGAATGTGGGGGCGCCTCGTGGACGGGATGAGTTCAGGACGACACGTTAGGACAGTTTGGCAGCAAAGCTTCACCATCGATATTATTAATAACACATGCACATTTAAAAACTCACCTCAGCACAAGCCAAGGGGATTTAAACAAAAGTTTGAACAAAAAATGTTCAATATTCCTCACCAGGGGTGTTAAACATGCACTGCAGACCAACTCTGGCCTAGAAAGGCTTCCATTGTGGCCCACGGAAGGATTTGATCTAAAACGTGAATCGTTGCGTACGTTCCTTAAGTCAATAAGACAACTCTCGATTTCTCACAAATAATCTCATAATAATTCATAATTCAGTTTCCTGTGATTTCCACACCGCGATGCTTTCAATGAGCTCCCCTCGACAGGAGTCAGGAACGCTGTCAGTTTTCAGGGAGATTTATTTTGGGAGCCACGTGTAGACGTGTGAGCTCTGTATCATGTGACGTACAGTTAGGGTGTATAGGATGGGTTTTTAAATTAGTTTTTATTTATTTGTTATTACTACTTTTTTATTTCTATTATGTTTTTTTAATATTCATGTATATATGTTTTATTTGTTTTATTTATTTATTATTAATTGCTTACTAATGTATTTAATTTTTAATATTTTTATTTATTTAATTATTTAATTTTTTTAAATTTATTTTAGTTCCTATTTTTATTGTATTTGATATTTTCTAATAATTTTTTATTTACTTTATTAATCTCAAGTTTTATTTATTTTCATTTGTTCAATTATTTTATTTTATTTATTTATTTATCTTTGGTTTTATTATGTTTCCATATATTTACTCATCAGTTCTCTGTTAAATTAAATCACTGTCGCTGCTGCAGCCTTTCAAACCATCTGTGGAGTAAAGTTCTCCACTTCGTCCTCGTCGTCTTCTTTAAAAGGATCTTTTGTGTTTCGTGTCCTAAAAACAAAGCGCTGAGCGCTCTGACGGCCACGCTGTGACTCATTGATTGGTTCTCACTATCTTCCACCTGACAAATGAAGCCTTTCTAAGTCTGAATCTCCACCGATCAATAGATGATCGATCTGGCAGAGACGATGTAGCGCTGATCGATCGGAGCAACTTCCTCTGTGTGTGGTGGAAGCTTTCATCTGTGTGTGTGTGTGTGCGTGTGTGTGTGTGTGCATGCAGGCTGGAGCGGTGAAGGGCTACATTAAGATGATGCTGGAGGCAGAGCAGCTGAAGTTCCTGGTGTTTGCTCATCACCTGACGATGCTGCAGGCCTGCACCGAGGCCCTGGTGGAGGCCAAGGTAAACACCACCGTGTATACTATATATTTATGGATATCCTTGTTTTAATCACAAGTAAAAGGGGTTAAAAGTCTCCAAAAATGGTGGAAAAGGTGTGAAATGGGATTTTAAAAACCAGAGAAATTGGTCAGAAGTTTCAAATTAGAGTGGACAAAAACGGACAGAAGGGTTCAAAGTGTCAATATTGGAATAATTAGTTTAAAATGACAAATAATGGGCATGAGAAATGGTGAATGTGGTTAAATTGGCCAAAAAAATAAGCATGAAATATGGTGAAAAGACGTTAAAAGTGACAATAATGGGTCAACATATGTGAATTGCAAAAATGCAGTAAAAGGAGCAAAAATATGGCAAGAAAAGTGATGAAAATAGGATTAAATATGGCGAGTTTGGTGTAGTTGCAGAAAAAGGGTAAAAATAAGCAAAAATGGGCTCAAATTGTTCAGAAAATATTCTTAGTTTCTTGATGGCATCTGGCGACCCCTTCCTAGTGTCTTGTGAACCCAAGGTTGAAAACCCCTGATCTAAAGAGCAGTAGAGACAATAGAGTGAGTTGGGTTGCCAGGTTGGGTTCAGAGTGTCTGAAGGATGTTAGCTGTTTTCATTAGAAAAGTATTGAATAGTGAAACAAGGAGATTAAATTTAGGGATCAATATTTTTAGCAAAGCAGAATATTTTATGTTTTTGTATAAATTCTCAATTTACGTCTTGACTTTGTAGATTCCTAAAATCATGGACTATTTTCAACTCTGACGTCTTATCACTGAGTTCACAAATAACGTGGATCTGCTCACCAGTGGCAACCTGTGAACTGTGTGTGTGGGTGTATGTGTGTGAGCGTGTGTGGGTGTGTTCTCACCCACCAATTAACAGCAGCTAAAAGGGGAACGACTGGAGACAAAGTGTAAAGATTATTTAAAGACTTTATAAAACATTCACAACAGCCTCGTTAGCTCGTGACGTTAGCCGCCACTGGGTTTGATGGTCCTCTCACAGACATTATGAAAGAAGTGCACAAACCATATGAAGTTGTGCTGGGACTTTAACGCAGTAATTGTGCTTCATTAATTAGAGAAAAATAACGCATTAAAAAAATATGGGAATATTATATAATAAAATCACTTTTTTTTTCACTCCAAACAGCGTGGAACCTTTCTCATTGCATGAGTTCCCAGTAGAGCCAAAATACTGATGCACACACCACAACACAAGAAACAGGAGGTCCTAAGACACCTTTACTCTCCTTTAAACAGTGCGCTGACACGCTCTGGTGGCTAACGTTAGCGAGTAAATTACAAATCACAGACAGATTTTCACCCTAAAGTCCTTCTATCCTCAGGGTTTGTGTATCTTCAATAGTCTGTGATTTACTGTCTAACTTCAGCCACCAGAGCGTGTCAGCACAGGGAGAGTAAAGGTCCCTCAGGAGAGCTCTTCTTCTCAGCTTCATTGTCATCAATCATGTGATTTGAAGATGGAGGAACTGTAAAAGATAATTCAATGAATATGGTGCATAATAATGCGTTAATTAGACATAGATCTACTAATAAGGACATTTAGAAGGTTTTAGGACACCTTTGTATAAAAATGGTGGAGGATAACTTTAAAAAGCAAAGACGAGCTCAGTCTGAACAGGAAGTCTCAAGTCTTAAGATAAACAAAGTTTCCTATTGGTCGGTTTGGAGATGCTCAGGATGTTTTCTAGCTTCATGATTTTTTTTCTCCTGACGTGGTTCTGTCCTCTGATTGGTCGACAGGTGGGTTACATCCGTATCGATGGCAGCGTTCCGTCGTCTGAGAGAATCAAACTCGTTCATAAGTTCCAGAACGACCCGGGAACACGAGTGGCTGTCCTGAGCATCCAGGCAGCTGGTCAGGTACCATCATCATCCTCAGCGTTACCATGACAACCACTCACTAACAGCTGATGGCGTTGTCCTCAGGGTCTGACACTGACTGCTGCGTCCCACGTGGTGTTCTCTGAGCTCTACTGGAACCCTGGACACATGAAGCAGGCTGAGGACCGCGCCCACCGCATTGGACAGACCTCCTCCGTCAACGTGCACTACCTCATCGCCAACGGAACCTTCGACACGGTCATGTGGGCCATGCTCAACAGGAAGGTGCTTAGCGTAGCTTAGCTTCGCTTAGCTGTGAATGAAGCTTAGCTTTTATCTGTTTGTTGCCTAGGAAACGGTGACGGGCAGCACTCTGAATGGGAAGAAAGAATACCTGAAGGCTGACGAGGGTGACAAGGACAAGTGGGAGTTCCTCAGCTTTGCCGACGTGTGGACGCCCAGCGACAGGGCGCCATCGCTGGACGGAGACGGGAACGACGACATCTTCTTCACACACGTGAGTGTTTGCACGCTGTCGTTTCTGAGATGTTTTCCATGAACGGTTCACGGCCAGCATTTCATAGTTTATTTATAGTCATCTTAAAGATGTAAATCCTTGTTTTAATCGAAAATAAAATGAATTAAAAGTGACCAAAAATGGTGGAAAAGGTGGTGAAATGGGATTTTAAAAACCACAGAAATTGGTTAAAAGTTACAAATTTTGGGTAATGGTATTTCAGAATGTTGGGAAAATTAGTTTAAAAATGTTGAATGTTGTTAAATTGGCAAAAATAAGCATAAAATATGGTGAAAATAGATTAAAAGAGACAATAATGGGTCAATATATGTGACATTAGGTGGAAAAGTGGTGGAAAGGGTTAATAAGTGCTGAAATTGTCTTTAAAGTGGAAAAAAGGCATTTAAATGTGATGGAGAAGTGGTAGAAATGTGAGTAATTTAGCAAAAATGCATTAAAATGAGCAAAAATATGGCAAGAAAAAGTGATGAAAAATATGGAAAGTTTGGTGTAGTTGTAGAAAAAGGGTAAAAATAAGCAAAAATGGGCTCAAAATTGTTCAGAAAATATTCTAATTATTCTATAAGCTTCAGTTTGACTTTGTGAAAGTTAAGTTTGTGGATGATCTAATAAAATAAATCTGCTTTTGTGCTTTTTATTGATCGTTTTTTGTCTGATTAATTTGGTTTCTTTCTGTCCTCGGAACATGTTTTAACTAAAGGAGACGTGTCTGTGTTTCAGTTTGAAAAAGAAAAGCAACACGACATCCGTTCCTTCTTCTCCCCGAACACCGCCAAGGTGAGGAAGAGGAAGAGGAAGAGGAAGGAGGAAGAGGAAGCTGTGTCATGGAGCTGTTCCTCCTGTACCTACTCTAACAGTGTTCTCCTACCGTACTGTGAGCTGTGTGCGAACCCACGCTCTACTGATGCAGGTGAGAATCAGAGATTAATCACATGACCACATGGAGTCACTGTCAGTGGCAGAGGCCTGTTGACATCATACCTTCACCAGCTACCAGACGACACATAGATAGAGAAAACGGGAGCAGAGCGTTTCATTTCCAATATTTTTATTGTTTTTGTGTATTTTTGTCTCATTTCATGCAATTTTAATGTTGTTTTGGCTTGTTGGTCATTTTTATGTCTTGTTGTTTCTACTTTTTTCTTTTTTCTCCATCATTTGTGTGTTTCTGGAGTCATTTTGTGCATTTTGAATCATCGTTGTGTATTTTTTGTGGTTTTGTAGTCATTTTGTGTATTTTTTGTCTCATTTAAAGTAATTTTAATGTTGTTTTGGGTTGTTGGAGTTATTTTTGTGTGTTATTGTTGCTACTTTTTCGTGTCTTTCTGAAGTCATTTTGTGCATTTTTGTCGATGAAGGTCAGAGGATGTGTGTGAAACCTGTGCTGCTGTGCAGGGATCAGTGTGTGGTCACACACACACACACACACACACACACACGTCCACCAAACACATTTCACACTCATAACTAATAATCTGTTGCATTAATTGTCTCTAACTCCCTGCTTTTATTTTGTAAAGGAACTGTGAGGGTAAAAACGTGAACACATTTGACTGTAGCGCTGTTTGTGTTATTCTAAATATAAATAGTCAAATAAAAACTGGTATTGAAACACCTGAGTTTAGAAAAAAAAACACTGAATCACTACTCCCAGAAAGAGCTCATAAGGACACATGAAAGCAATCAGCAGATGCCTCTGAGGAAGACAGTTAGGAGTTGAAACATGTCAGAAAATTTAAGTGAATTTCCTGAAAAAAATTGTCTGAATAAATGAAACCTTAACATATTATTTCAAAAAAGAACTTTAGAAATATCACTTTTATTTTGTGAGAAACAGTAATGGAAACACAAATTAAACTTTAGAGTTTTCTTTTTTTTTTTTTAAATCAATGTTTTAATTGATTTCCACTTATTTACAAGAAATATTTCACTGCAATTTAAATAAAAAGATTCTTGAAAATAAGGAAGAAAAAAAAATAAACATAAATAATTAAATAAATGTACTAATGGAAAATAAAGATTGTTTTCTATGTAGAAACATTAAAGATGACTTGATGCTGGTTTTTTTTTTTGGATAAATTCCAAAGGTTTTGCAGATTTCTCCATTACTTGTAGAGGGTTGAGCACACTTCTTAAGGGATAGTCACATTTTTAAAAGTTAATACCAATTTATATGGTGCATAATAATGTTAAGTTAGACGTAGATCTACTAATAAGGACATTTAGAAGGTTTTAGGACAGATTGTGGAGGATTTCACCATCTCAGTCAATGTTGACGTTAGCTTCCACTCAGTGAGGATTTCCTCTTTAACGTCGTCTACTTCTGAACCACATGGAGTCGTCTCTTATGTCTGATCATGTTAGCGATGTGTGGTGGTGGTGGTGGTGGTGGTGGTGGTAATGTTGGGTTGGGGGGCCAGACTCACAATCTGATGACATTTGAGGAAGTGTGGCCTTTTGAAGCAGCGACTCACAGAGAGGACGTAGCACTAATTAGCTCCAACACTCTCACTAACTCACCGCCTCGTTACATTTCACACCTCCACTTGCACAAATATTGGGAGAGGAAGTATTTAAATTGAACTTTGAAAGCAGAGACACACTTATTATTCTCTTTTTCCAGAGAAAAGTTGGTCTCAGGCGCTGACATTTACTTCATCCTATAAATACTTTCTGCTTTAAATCTGTTAATTCCACCTGGATGATCAACAGTGGTGTGATGTTATTGAACGGCGACTCCTTAAACCCATGCGTTCGTTGACATTTGTGCCCCACGTGCACGAGTGAGAAGAACCAGCTGTGGGATTCTGATGACTCTGCACTTTCCACACGCTGCACAGACGCAGCGATTGGATCGAAACTCTTTCTGTGTTAATGTGGTGTTAATCTGCAGAAGGTTGCGACACGTCACGTGACGGAATAGTCCCAGCTCGCCTTCCCCACATCAAAGGATCACAAAGGTATGTTCTTCAAAGTAAAACCCTTTGGAGAACATGCGAAAGCCTCCGGTTTTGTGACGTAGATGCTTTGTTTTAAAACGTAGAAAACAATAATCAGTGGAGGGCGACTTCCAGGGTTGGGCTCAATTATAATTGTAATCACTTAAAAATATATTAATATACACACAAACGCACAAAATAATTCCATAAACATACAAAGACAATAAAAAGGCACAAATCGACTCAAAAACACACAAAATAACGACAAATACAAACTATCCTAACGCAGCTTTCCAGTCAAGCAGAGTTCACTTCTTTTGTATTAAACTCTTTTAAAAACATTAGGGAACAGCTGATCAGCTGTTATATCTGATTAACGTTGGTGTAAAAGTGCTTAAATTAATAAATCCAAGAATCTTTGAAGCTTTTTGTTGATTTGTAGGTGATTGTTTGTGTGGAATTGTGTTGTTTTTCCTCCTCATGTTAGCTCATAGATGATCTGTTTTCTCCTCATTTCTCTCCAGTGGGTCGGTCGGGGGGCGTGGCCTTCTCCTCCAGCTCTGACCATGGTTTAAGAAGCCTCGGCGTGAACGAGGGACACGATGAGCAGCAGCTCAAAGGAAAACAGGCGGCGAGCAGTGACATCATCAGTGAGGACGTGCTCCGCCCCCCTGACCACACACCAGGTGATCACCCACCTGCATCTTCTCATGGTTTCATATCCAGGGGAAATAGAGCGTAGCGGCGTCACCTGCTCTACGATACGACCCTGTTTAATATCACTGATGTTTGTCTCCACATGTGGCTCCGCCTCATTATTCATCCTTATTATTAATATTTAAAAAGCACATATTGTCTATTTCCTGTGGGGGGTCGATTCCCTTTCTGAAACACTCCCAGGGTCTGAGGGCTTTGAAATGTGGGCGTGGCTTCAACAGTGTGTAGAGTACGAGTTCTCAGACCTATGCGACACATCAGGACGTAAACACACAACCTGTTTGTCATCAAACACACAAAGAAGGACAATAGAAAAGCTCACAAAATGATAAGAAAAATACACAAAACGACAATATAAACTCACGAAGGACAATTGATTTGCACAAAACAAGAATAGAAACACACAAAATGATTCCATAAACATACAAAATCAATATAAACGCACAAAACGACGACAAAAACACGTTAAAATGGCAAAAAAGAACAACAAAAACTCTCAAAATGATGACAAAAACAACACAAGACCACAATATAAACACACAGATGACAATAGAAATGCACAAAAACAAGAATAGAAACACACAAAATGATTCCATAAACATACAAAATCAATATAAACGCACAAAACGACGACAAAAACACGTTAAAATGGCAAAAAAGAACAACAAAAACTCTCAAAATGATGACAAAAACAACACAAGACCACAATATAAACACACAGATGACAATAGAAATGCACAAAAACAAGAATAGAAACACACAAAATGATTTCATAATCATACAAAGAAGAAAAATGCACAAAAGCGCAAAAAACAACAAAAAAACTTACAAAATGATAATAGAAATGCACTAAAAAAACAAACACAACATAACTTAAGCTTTGATCAGTGCTGCTTGTTTAGCTCACTGTGTGTTGTAAGTGTGTAAACGTGTTGGATGGATGTTGTCCATTCATCCATCCATCCATCCATCTCGTTCATCTCTTACACAGAGCCGTAGTCGTCCAATCAGAGTGACCTATGTGGTCATGATGCCCCTCCTACTGATTACTCTCAGATTACTTTTCCCACAGACAGGCCATCCATCACTCATCCATCCATCTATCCATCACTCTATCATCCATGTATCCATCACTCATCCATCCATCTATCTGTCCACCACTCTATCATCCATTCATCCATCTATCCATCCATCCATTACAACATCCATCCATCTATCCATCACTCTATCATCCATCCATCCATTCATCTATCTATCCATCTATTCATCACTCTATCATCCATCCATCCATCCATCCGTCCATCCATCTGTCCATCACTCTATTATCCATTCATACATTCATCCATCTATCCATTACTCTATCATCCATCCATCCATCCATCCATCTATCTATCATCCATCCATCCATTCATCCATCTATCCATCACTCTATCATCCATCCATCCATTCATCCATCTATCTATCACTCTATTATCCATCCATCCATTCATCCATCTATCCATCACTCTATTGTCCATCCATCCATTCATCCAGCTATCCATCTATTCATCACTCTATCATCCATCCATTCATCCATTCATCCATCTGTCCATCACTCTATTATCCATTCATACATTCATCCATCTATCCATTACTCTATCATCCATCCATCCATTCATCCATCTATCCATCACTCTATTGTCCATCCATCCATTCATCCATCTATCCATCACTCTATTGTCCATCCATCCATTCATCCATCTATCCATCACTCTATTATCCATCCATCCATTCATCCATCTATCCATCACTCTATTATCCATCCATCCATTCATCCATCTATCCATCACTCTATCATCCATCCATCCATTCATCCATCTATCCATCTATTCATCACTCTATCATCCATCCATCCATCCATCTGTCCATCACTCTATTATCCATTCATACATTCATCCATCTATCCATTACTCTATCATCCATCCATCCATCTATCTATCATCCATCTATCCATCACTCTATCATCCATCCATCCATTCATCCATCTATCTATCACTCTATTATCCATCCATCCATTCATCCATCTATCCATCACTCTATTGTCCATCCATCCATTCATCCAGCTATCCATCTATTCATCACTCTATCATCCATCCATTCATCCATTCATCCATCTGTCCATCACTCTATTATCCATTCATATATTCATCCATCTATCCATTACTCTATCATCCATCCATCCATCCATCTATCATCCATCCATCCATTCATCCATCTATCCATCATTCTATTATCCATCCATCCATTCATCCATCTATCCATCACTCTATCATCCATCCATCCATTCATCCATCTATCCATCACTCTATTGTCCATCCATCCATTCATCCATCTATCCATCACTCTATTGTCCATCCATCCATTCATCCATCTATCCATCACTCTATTATCCATCCATCCATTCATCCATCTATCCATCACTCTATTATCCATCCATCCATTCATCCATCTATCCATCACTCTATCATCCATCCATCCATTCATCCAGCTATCCATCTATTCATCACTCTATCATCCATCCATCCATCCATCTGTCCATCACTCTATTATCCATTCATACATTCATCCATCTATCCATTACTCTATCATCCATCCATCCATCCATCCATCTATCTATCATCCATCCATCCATTCATCCATCTATCTATCACTCTATTATCCATCCATCCATTCATCCATCTATCCATCACTCTATTGTCCATCCATCCATTCATCCAGCTATCCATCACTCTATTGTCCATCCATCCATTCATCCATCTATCCATCACTCTATTATCCATCCATCCATTCATCCATCTATCCATCACTCTATTATCCATCCATCCATTCATCCATCTATCCATCACTCTATCATCCATCCATCCATTCATCCATCTATCCATCTATTCATCACTCTATCATCCATCCATCCATCCATCCATCTGTCCATCACTCTATTATCCATTCATACATTCATCCATCCATCCATCTATCTATCATCCATCTATCCATCACTCTATTATCCATCCATCCATTCATCCATCTATCCATCACTCTATTGTCCATCCATCCATTCATCCATCTATCCATCACTCTATTATCCATCCATCCATTCATCCATCTATCCATCACTCTAATATCCATCCATCCATTCATCCATCTATCCATCACTCTATTGTCCATCCATCCATTCATCCATCTATCCATCACTCTATCATCCATCCATTCATCCATCTATTCATCACTCTATTATCCATCCATCCATTCATCCATCTATCCATCACTCTATCATCCATCCATCCATCACTCTATCATCCATCCATTCATCCATCTATCCATCACTCTATTATCCATCCATCCATTCATCCATCACTCTATCATCCATCCATCCATTCATCCATCTATCCATCTATTCATCACTCTATCATCCATCCATCCATCCATCCATCCATCCATCCATCCATCACTCTATCATCCATCCATCCATTCATCCATCTATCCATCTATTCATCACTCTATCATCCATCCATTCATCCATCTGTCCATCACTCTATTATCCATTCATACATTCATCCATCTATCCATTACTCTATCATCCATCCATCTATCATCCATCCATCCATTCATCCATCTATCCATCACTCTATTATCCATCCATCCATTCATCCATCTATCCATCACTCTATCATCCATCCATCCATTCATCCATCTATCCATCACTCTATTGTCCATCCATCCATTCATCCATCTATCCATCACTCTATTGTCCATCCATCCATTCATCCATCTATCCATCACTCTATTATCCATCCATCCATTCATCCATCTATCCATCACTCTATTATCCATCCATCCATTCATCCATCTATCCATCACTCTATCATCCATCCATCCATTCATCCATCTATCCATCTATTCATCACTCTATCATCCATCCATCCATCCATCCATCTGTCCATCACTCTATTATCCATTCATACATTCATCCATCCATCCATCTATCTATCATCCATCTATCCATCACTCTATTATCCATCCATCCATTCATCCATCTATCCATCACTCTATTGTCCATCCATCCATTCATCCATCTATCCATCACTCTATTATCCATCCATCCATTCATCCATCTATCCATCACTCTAATATCCATCCATCCATTCATCCATCTATCCATCACTCTATTGTCCATCCATCCATTCATCCATCTATCCATCACTCTATCATCCATCCATTCATCCATCTATTCATCACTCTATTATCCATCCATCCATTCATCCATCTATCCATCACTCTATCATCCATCCATCCATTCATCCATCTATCCATCACTCTATCATCCATCCATTCATCCATCTATCCATCACTCTATTATCCATCCATCCATTCATCCATCTATCCATCACTCTATCATCCATCCATCCATTCATCCATCTATCCATCTATTCATCACTCTATCATCCATCCATCCATCCATCCATCCATCTGTCCATCACTCTATTATCCATTCATACATTCATCCATCTATCCATTACTCTATCATCCATCCATCCATCCATCCATCTATCTATCATCCATCTATCCATCACTCTATTATCCATCCATCCATTCATCCATCTATCCATCACTCTATTGTCCATCCATCCATTCATCCATCTATCCATCACTCTAATATCCATCCATCCATTCATCCATCTATCCATCACTCTATCATCCATCCATTCATCCATCTATTCATCACTCTATTATCCATCCATCCATTCATCCATCTATCCATCACTCTATCATCCATCCATCCATCTATCCATCACTCTATCATCCATCCATTTATCCATCCGTCCATACTTTCATCCATCAATCCAATACTCCATCCATTCATCCATTCATTCATTCATCCATCATCACTCCATCTATTCATCACTCCATCCACCCATTACTCCATCCATCTATCCATCACTCTATCATCCATTCATCTATCTATCACTCCATCATCCATCCATCCACCCATTCATCCATCCATCACTCCATCATCCATCCATCCATCCATCCATCCATCCGCCCATGCTGTGTGTATCCTGCTCCACTCAGACTCAGTCTAATGAGGCTGTGTTTCCTTTGTGCAGCTGTAGAATATAGAATGTAGAATATGAGATAAATCCCTGAGGGCGAGTGAAGCCACTGTTCACACTGTGTTAGTGACACTCTAATAAGACGCCGTCCTATGATGAATCGCCGCCGTCGTATAAATGGCCCACTTAATGTAGCCGCAGCGTCCCCCACGCTGCAGAAAAGTAGGATTCACTCTGTGGGAGGGAGCTGCTGTTTCATTACAGGAGGATGAGATCACAGCAAAGTAGAGGAAACTATGAAAAGTACTGAGACATGGACGAGAAAAGACAGACATGGACTTATTAAGATGATGTCATCAGGAAGTAAAGGAGGATCAGCACCACGGAGCTGTCCACTGTGTTTTTAATGTCCCACACGTTTCCTCAGGCACCAACGTAAACAGAACACCAGTCCATCGTTGCACCCTGTGAGTCTAAACACTAACTTAAGCGGTGCAGAAGTGGGTGTGGCCTCATGAATGGGGTTCAGTCACACCCCACAGTGCACACACACACACACACACACACACATACACACAGAGTCACAGTGAGTGATTTAAGGCCAGCAGTATCACAGCGTTATAGGTCATTGTCTAAATGAAGCGTGGTGGAACAGTCGTGTGCTGTGACCTTTCCGTCGGATGCTGGTGGGATGAGCGTCTTACATCTCTGACATTAACGACCTGCTCTTCCTTTTCTTCTCCTCCACCTTCTCTCTGCCACTCCTCCTTTCCTTCCTGTTGTTCAGCTCATCTCTGAGGCGAGGTGGGAGAATCAATAGTGTTTTACTGTTACACTGTACATATTATTTATGTATTTTTATATTATTTTATTCATCTGCCTGTTCATAATTTTACAGTTGGAAAACAAGCAGGACTGCAGCCCTCGAGGATGCTAGAGATGTAGATTTATTTCCAAAATGTTTCTCTTTGTGCACAGATCAGTCTGAGGGCCGAACTGAAGACTCTGGAGGCCCGACTTTGGCCCCCGGGCCTTGAGTTTGAAACATGAGATTGTAGTTGAGAATGAAACCAGTTTAGCATGTCTGTTATTTAATGTCTGTGTGAAAATGTCTCTGATAATTAGCTCAACATGTCCCTCAGCTTCTATAATCAGCTGTTTGGATAGAGTTTAGATATAGATAGATATAGATAGATAGAGTTTAGATATAGATAGATAGAGTTTAGATATAGATAGATAGAGTTTAGATAGATAGAGTTGAGATCGATAGTTTAGATATATGTAGATAGATCGTTTAGATAGAGTTTAGATAGATATAGTTTAGATATAGATAGAGTTTACCTAGAGATAGTTTAGATATAGATAGAGTTTAGCTAAAGATAGATATAGTTTAGATATAGTTTAGATATAGTTTAGATATAGATAGATATAGTTTAGATATAGATTGATATAGTTTAGATAGATAGATAGATAGATAAAGTTTAGATAGATAGAGTTTAGATCTATAGTTTAGATATATGTAGATAGATCGTTTAGATAGATATAGTTTAGATATAGATAGAGTTTAGCTAGAGATAGTTTAGATATAGATAGAGTTTAGATAGAGATAGATAGAGTTTAGATAGATAGAGTTTAGATCTATAGTTTAGATATATGTAGATAGATCGTTTAGATAGATATAGTTTAGATATAGATAGAGTTTAGCTAGAGATAGTTTAGATATAGATAGAGATAGATAGAGTTTAGATAGAGATAGATAGAGTTTAGATATATATTGATATAGTTTAGATAGATAGATAGATAAAGTTTAGATAGATAGAGTTTAGATCGATAGTTTAGATATATATAGATAGATCGTTTAGATAGAGTTTAGATAGATAGAGTTTAGCTAGAGATAGTTTAGATATAGATAGAGTTTAGATATAGATAGATAGAGTTTAGATAGAGATAGATCGATATAGTTTAGATAGATAGATAGATAAAGTTTAGATAGATAGAGTTTAGATCGATAGTTTAGATATATGTAGATAGATCGTTTAGATAGAGTTTAGATAGATAGAGTTTAGCTAGAGATAGTTTAGATATAGATAGAGTTTAGATATAGATAGATAGAGTTTAGATAGAGATAGATCGATAGAGTTTAGATATAGATAGATCGATAGAGTTTAGATATAGATAGATAAAGTTTAGATAGAGTTTAGGTATAGATAGATAGTTTAGATAGATAGATAGATATAGTTTAGATAGACAGATAGAGTTTAGATAGATGTGGGAGCAGGACACACTATTGTTACTAGCTTAATGAATCCTAGAACTTTAACGTGTCCTCTTTGTTCCAGAATCAGCTGTAGCGTGCTCGTCCTCTGCTGCTGCTGATGATGATGGTGATGGTGATGATGATGGTGAGATGGAGGACACCACTACCCCCACCATGACCCACCCGGTCCACCCACACCTACAGTTCTGTGCTAGCCGCCACACAGACCGGGTCTACCTGTACTCTAAGGTACGTGAGAACATGCAAACTGCATCACTGCTCCAAGATCAGCCTGTGTCCATGTTGTTGTCCAACGGTCCCTGAAAGTCTCATAATAATGCTGTGTTGTTGCCATGACGATTACACGACTTTCCATTTGGATTTGTTCCAGACCAATCTTCCTAAAATAACTTAATATAACACATTAAATAAACATTTTTTTGAGTGAGTCACATGACTTCAGCAGAAGCTGTTTTAATTTCTGGAACCTGAGATCAAAGGAGCTTCCATTTTCAGTGGGCGTGGCTGTGTGCGCTGCTGATTGGTGGAGAGAGTGAGTGATGTCATTGCCTTTGATATTTGGGCCTATATAAGCTGTGTTCTCTGCGTGTCTCTGAGCAATTCTTCATACTTCAGTGATTTTCTGAGCATCAGAAGAAGTCAGTGAAAGAGTTTTAAAGCTTTATTAGATTTTTAACTTTAAAATAAGAATATTAAGGCGAACTAAGGACTAACAGGGCTTTAACCAATATGAAGTCCATTGCAAAGAAAGTGGGACAGGCTCCTCCCACATCCTCATCAAAACAACAGGATTTCTTTCAGCATCTCATCGATGAATTAAATGATCTGAAGGATGTGATCAAGAAACGATCTGAAATACACAAAGAACTAGAGGCTAAAGAAAGAAAGAAGATCCAGGAAATAAAGGAAACCTATGAAGATAAATTAAAGGAGGCTCAGGACGAGTGCAGCTGGCTCTCTGCTGAACTGCAGGTTTCTCAGGACGAGTGCAGCTGGCTTTCTGAAGAACTGCAGCTTTCTCAGGACCAGCGCAGCTGGCTCTCTGATGAACTGCAGCTTTCTCAGGACAAGTGCAGCGGGCTCTCTGATGAACTGCAGCTTTCTCAGGACAAGTGCAGCGGGCTCTCTGATGAACTGCAGCTTTCTCAGGACAAGTGCAGCGGGCTCTCTGATGAACTGCAGCTTTCTCAGGACAAGTGCAGCGGGCTCTCTGATGAACTGCAGCTTTCTCAGGACAAGTGCAGCGGGCTCTCTGATGAACTGCAGCTTTCTCAGGACAAGTGCAGAACCCTCTCCTCTGAGCTCATGGAGAGCAAGAACCAGTCGGCCATGCTCTCTGCAGAACTGGAGTTCTATAAGAACCAATCGAGTCTGTCCTCCTCAAACCACATGGAGGCCAATGAGCAGAAGAACACGTGTGACAAAAGCACAGACACATGTGACCAGGTGTGGACAACACAACAGGTTGACAACAATGTTTGTCTCCCACAAGAACCTGATCAGCTGTTAATACCAGTTAATCAAGGGCCCACTACCAGTATGGTGGACTACTCCCAGCTCCCTCAGCGGCTAGTACCAGCATACAAAGACCCCGATACTGGGATGGTCCACTGTGGTGAGCCCATATACCCAGTATACCCAGACCCCAAAACTGGTGTGGTCTACCAATACCAGCCCACATCAGATGGACAGTTCTGCGCCGTGAACCTGGATTTTCAGTTCCTGGTCTCTGAATGCTTCCAGCCCTCTTCAGAGAATATGGAACAGGACCAAGAACTCTCCAAGGAACTGGGTCAGAGTACGGACCAGGACCAAGGACTGGCCAAGGAACTGGGTCAGAGTACGGACCAGGACCAAGGACTGGCCAAGGAACTGGGTCAGAGTACGGACCAGGACCAAGGACTGGCCAAGGAACTGGGTCAGAGTACGGACCAGGACCAAGGACTGGCCAAGGAACTGGCTCAGAGTACAGACCAGGACGATAGGTCATCTGTCAAAGAGGACAAGGAGCAGCTGAACAATCTGTCCTCAGACCAGAAGGAGAATGAAGTCGAGAAAGAAGCAAAGAAAGGAAAGCGCAGAAAGAAGCGTAGACCTAGACATTAGAATAAGTCGTCACATTTAGGTTCACTTAAGATTGGACAGATTTCTTCTGCTGGACAATTATTTCATAATAAAAGAGTTCATTTGATTGATCTCTACTCTTTTGTTGTCCTGATCCTTTGATCCTTTGTATTTGTGACACTTTAAGAGTAAAACATAAATGTGTCTCTAATTGTGCAGAAGAAACCATAAAACCATGTGATGTAATTTTTTACATGGTAAAAAAGTTAGTTAAAGGCCCTTTAACATCACATTTTAAACATTCCCTATTAAACAACCTGAATGAAACTTAATGCATTTATATTACATTTTTAATTTACATTTTTTGGTTTTAAAAATAGGTTTTTAGTTGATTTATTTTTGTTTTTAAAAAAAGGTTTTTTTTTTTTTTTTACAAAAAATAAGAGGTTTTTGCTTAATTTTTTTTTTGTTTGTTTTAAAAAAAACACCAGATCTTTGTTGACCTCTGACCTTTATCTGTTAATTCTCCTGTTGCTTGTGTTCCCACACACACACACACACACACGCACGCACGCACGCACACTTTTTAGCAGATAAAGCTGTGTTCATTGAGTCTGTGTCTGTAGTTTAACCTCAGTGTGTCTGATGATGATGGTGAGATGGAGGACACCACTACCCCCACCATGACCCACCCGGTCCACCCACACCTACAGTTCTGTGCTAGCCGCCACACAGACCGGGTCTACCTGTACTCTAAGGTACGTGAGAACATGCAAACTGCATCACTGCTCCAAGATCAGCCTGTGTCCATGTTGTTGTCCAACGGTCCCTGAAAGTCTCATAATAATGCTGTGTTGTTGCCATGACGATTACACGACTTTCCATTTGGATTTGTTCCAGACCAATCTTCCTAAAATAACTTAATATAACACATTAAATAAACATTTTTTTGAGTGAGTCACATGACTTCAGCAGAAGCTGTTTTAATTTCTGGAACCTGAGATCAAAGGAGCTTCCATTTTCAGTGGGCGTGGCTGTGTGCGCTGCTGATTGGTGGAGAGAGTGAGTGATGTCATTGCCTTTGATATTTGGGCCTATATAAGCTGTGTTCTCTGCGTGTCTCTGAGCAATTCTTCATACTTCAGTGATTTTCTGAGCATCAGAAGAAGTCAGTGAAAGAGTTTTAAAGCTTTATTAGATTTTTAACTTCAAAATAAGAAGATTAAGGCGAACTAAGGACTAACAGGGCTTTAACCAATATGAAGTCCATTGCAAAGAAAGTGGGACAGGCTCCTCCCACATCCTCATCAAAACAACAGGATTTCTTTCAGCATCTCATCGATGAATTAAATGATCTGAAGGATGTGATCAAGAAACGATCTGAAATACACAAAGAACTAGAGGCTAAAGAAAGAAAGAAGATCCAGGAAATAAAGGAAACCTATGAAGATAAATTAAAGGAGGCTCAGGACGAGTGCAGCTGGCTCTCTGCTGAACTGCAGGTTTCTCAGGACGAGTGCAGCTGGCTTTCTGAAGAACTGCAGCTTTCTCAGGACCAGCGCAGCTGGCTCTCTGATGAACTGCAGCTTTCTCAGGACAAGTGCAGCTGGCTCTCTGCTGAACTGCAGGTTTCTCAGGACGAGTGCAGCGGGCTCTCTGATGAACTGCAGCTTTCTCAGGACAAGTGCAGCGGGCTCTCTGATGAACTGCAGCTTTCTCAGGACAAGTGCAGCGGGCTCTCTGATGAACTGCAGCTTTCTCAGGACAAGTGCAGCGGGCTCTCTGATGAACTGCAGCTTTCTCAGGACAAGTGCAGCGGGCTCTCTGATGAACTGCAGCTTTCTCAGGACAAGTGCAGCGGGCTCTCTGATGAACTGCAGCTTTCTCAGGACAAGTGCAGAACCCTCTCCTCTGAGCTCATGGAGAGCAAGAACCAGTCGACCATGCTCTCTGCAGAACTGGAGTTCTATAAGAACCAATCGAGTCTGTCCTCCTCAAACCACATGGAGGCCAATGAGCAGAAGAACACGTGTGACAAAAGCACAGACACATGTGACCAGGTGTGGACAACACAACAGGTTGACAACAATGTTTGTCTCCCACAAGAACCTGATCAGCTGTTAATACCAGTTAATCAAGGGCCCACTACCAGTATGGTGGACTACTCCCAGCTCCCTCAGCGGCTAGTACCAGCATACAAAGACCCCGATACTGGGATGGTCCACTGTGGTGAGCCCATATACCCAGTATACCCAGACCCCAAAACTGGTGTGGTCTACCAATACCAGCCCACATCAGATGGACAGTTCTGCGCCGTGAACCTGGATTTTCAGTTCCTGGTCTCTGAATGCTTCCAGCCCTCTTCAGAGAATATGGAACAGGACCAAGAACTCTTCAAGGAACTGGGTCAGAGTACGGACCAGGACCAAGGACTGGCCAAGGAACTGGGTCAGAGTACGGACCAGGACCAAGGACTGGCCAAGGAACTGGGTCAGAGTACGGACCAGGACCAAGGACTGGCCAAGGAACTGGGTCAGAGTACGGACCAGGACCAAGGACTGGCCAAGGAACTGGGTCAGAGTACGGACCAGGACCAAGGACTGGCCAAGGAACTGGGTCAGAGTACGGACCAGGACCAAGGACTGGCCAAGGAACTGGGTCAGAGTACGGACCAGGACCAAGGACTGGCCAAGGAACTGGGTCAGAGTACGGACCAGGACCAAGGACTGGCCAAGGAACTGGCTCAGAGTACAGACCAGGACGATAGGTCATCTGTCAAGAGGACAAGGAGCAGCTGAACAATCTGTCCTCAGACCAGAAGGAGAATGAAGTCGAGAAAGAAGCAAAGAAAGGAAAGCGCAGAAAGAAGCGTAGACCTAGACATTAGAATAAGTCGTCACATTTAGGTTCACTTAAGATTGGACAGATTTCTTCTGCTGGACAATTATTTCATAATAAAAGAGTTCATTTGATTGATCTCTACTCTTTTGTTGTCCTGATCCTTTGATCCTTTGTATTTGTGACACTTTAAGAGTAAAACATAAATGTGTCTCTAATTGTGCAGAAGAAACCATAAAACCATGTGATGTAATTTTTTACATGGTAAAAAAGTTAGTTAAAGGCCCTTTAACATCACATTTTAAACATTCCCTATTAAACAACCTGAATGAAACTTAATGCATTTATATTACATTTTTAATTTACATTTTTTGGTTTTAAAAATAGGTTTTTAGTTGATTTATTTTTGTTTTTAAAAAAAGGTTTTTTTTTTTTTTTTACAAAAAATAAGAGGTTTTTGCTTAATTTTTTTTTTGTTTGTTTTAAAAAAAACACCAGATCTTTGTTGACCTCTGACCTTTATCTGTTAATTCTCCTGTTGCTTGTGTTCCCACACACACACACACACACACACGCACGCACGCACGCACACTTTTTAGCAGATAAAGCTGTGTTCATTGAGTCTGTGTCTGTAGTTTAACCTCAGTGTGTCTGTCACTGCTCTCACTGAGCTCCTCCTATTGATCTCATTGTGACGCTCATGTTTCATTGATGAGAATCAGGTTTCTCTCACAGACACAGACATGAGGTTTAGGAGGAGAACACTGAATATAACCCTAAGGAGGCGATACGATAAGCGTCCCCCGCTGTCGTTTAAATGATAAAGTGGAGGAATCAGGGCTGTAAAGCTGTCACATGAGGATAATCCAGGGTGTGTGAGATTCACTCAGAGACTAAATCACACACATCTGATGCCAGCGTTAGAATGAGAAGGAAAAAAGAATGAGAAACGTTCAGCGTTAAATGTTTCTGAACCTGCTCAACACGTCTAATTTTATCACGCTAGGATCTCTGACTCACCCTCACAGTACGATACCACTTATTATTTTTTATTCTTTAAGCCAGTGAGTAAAATGTTCTATTTAGATGTATAGGAGCATTTTTATATTTTAAAAATGGAATGCAAAATGAAAAAAAATAAATGAATACAAAAACTCCCAAGATTCTTCCCCCCCCCCCAAAAAAAAGAAAAACAAAACAATTTTTTTTTTTTAAATATACAAAAAAATTTAAAAGAAAAAATCTCACAAAATTAAAAAATCTAAAAAAAAACCTATCTCTCAAACATATTGATTAAAAAAAACACAACTTGCAAAATAAAAATCTAAAAAATAAAAATGCAAAAAAATAAAAATCACTTAGAGGATTTAATGAGGGGAAAATATAGTGTCCCTTTAAACCAGAAAGAAATGTTTATCACATGATCAACATTCATGACGACATTTAGAATTATTAGCACAGGAAAGTGTCATTTTGTATGACTTTGTCATTTAAAATGACATAAAGATGCACAAAACGACAACATAAACACAATAAATGACAAAGTCATTACACAAAGTAAATCCAAATGTCATCGTTTTCTGTGTTTTTGTGTCATTTTTATTGTTTTTGGATTATTTTTGTGTTTTTGGAGTAATTTAGTGTGTTATTCTGGCCTCACTGACCCTGAGGAGGACATGTGTGTGTAGATGATGAGTTATCGTATATATATTATATTAATAATATATAATGTATTAGACAAAGGAGCCACAGATGGAAACAATCATAAAATAGAAATGTTTTATGAAAGCACACACACACACACACACTATTCCCTCCTTCCTCCCCCATCATATTTATTTTATTTAAATCTAAATAAACATGGTGTCCTGTTGACAACACATTTGCTATGTGGATGATAATATCTGTGGTATTAACCAGTATTAACCAGTATTACCTCTGCTGAGGAACCAGTTTATAAATGTGCTGGTTTCACCTCAACCAATAAAAACGGAGACGCTGTTCAATATCACGATTGTTTTTTTTTTTTACTACATTTAACCAATCATAGCTGAAGCTGTAGAATATAGAGTGATTATGTGTAATTACACAGACACACAGTCTGAACTCTGTTTCTATTCTCACACACTCCTCATTATGTTCCCTCACACACACACACACACACGCTGTCACACCTTGCTTCAAACTTACACTCCCTCCATGTAAAGGATCCTTGGTTAATCACCATGGAAACCAATAAAGGATGAATCACATTCCACAACATTCAGTTTGAGTTGGTGATAATTGGAATAAATGTGATAGAAGTCTGACTTACAGGATGAGAGCCGTTGTTCATGAGCTCAGAAATCACTGAATAAATTCATATAAAGAACCTGTTTCTCACCTGCACGTTTAAGAAGTTAAAGCAGACGTGGGTCACAGGAGATCCCCAAGGTAAACGCACAAAATGACTCCAAAAAATACACAACAGTAATACACAAAAGGACAATAAATCATGCAAAACGGCAATAATGATACAAACAGACTCCAAAAATACACAAAATGACAACAAACGCACATAAAATGACAAAAAAAAATCACAAAATGACAATAAATACACAATTTGAGAACAGTAATACACAGAATCACACTAAATAATGCAATACAGCATAAAAATACAGACAAAGGCTTTAAAATACACTAAATGACAATAAATAATGCACAACGGCAATTATATTACACAAAATGACTCCAAAAAAGCACAATATGACAAAAAAATATACACAACATTAAAACAAAATACACAAGATGATGAAAAATTAATACAAAACAACCATAAAAATACACACAATGACAATAAATAATGCAAAACAGCAACAAAAATAGTGCACACTATGGCTTAAAAATACAGAAAATGACAAAAAAAAAATACAGAAAATGACAAAGAAAAAATACAGAAAATGACTAAAAATACATGAATACACAAAATAACGGTAAATAATGCAAAATGGCAATAAAATAAGACACAATGACTACAAAAAACCCACACAATGACTACAAAAATGCTCAAATTGACAAAATATTTCACAAAATGACAATGTATAATGCAAAACAGCAATAAGAAAATGCACAAAATAACCAGAAAATAGACAAAATGATAACAGTAATACACAAAAGGACAATAAATAATGCTAACCGGTAATAAGAATACACAAAATGGCATAAAATAAAATAAATACTAAACAACCAAAAAAAATACACTAAATGACTCCAAAAAGACACACAATTACAAAAAAATACACGTGTATGTGTGTGTGTGACACTTCTCTGAGTCTAATAATAATAATAATAATAATAATAATGATGTTAATCTGAATCTTTCAGGACGGAGCTCCGTTGAATCTCAGCTTTGTTCCTCTGAACATTAAAGTGAACAACTGGGAGGAGCTTCCTGAGGAGTTCCGCCTCCAGCAGGAGAACCACAACCAGGTGTGTGTGCGTGTGTGTGTGTGTGTGCGTGCATGTGTGCGCGAGTGATGCATGTGCAGACCTCAGCCATCCTTCCCCGTGTTTTTATGTTGATGGATCGCGGCGCTAACGGCTAACGTAGCACGTTGCTAACGGCTAATGTAGCACGCTGCAGCTGTCTCTCTGTAAATCACACATAGTTTAAACGCCTCCGCTGTCGTTTAGGATCAATACTGAGCTCTGATTGGTCCATCACTCAGCAGCACATCCACATGTTTGCACACATCACTCCATTAGCGTGCTCCATGTCTGCGTACACACACACTGCCTCTCACCTTTTAACCTCCATCTGCACTATAACATTTCACCCTAAAGGTTTGAACCCAGGCTGATATTAAAGCTTTATAATCCACAATGACCTCACAAAGGTTTTAGTATTAATTTAACATCTTGTAATTTAACAGCTACAAAAAAAACACAAGCATTTCATACATGAATGTTCTTAACTGATTAAAAACAGAGATTATAAATCAAATGATGCGTTGTTTTGTGTCATTTTGTGTGTTTGGCAGTTATTTTCTGTATGATTTGGTTATTTATTTTACTTATTTCATAATTTGTTTTACTAATGATGACAAAATGATGTAATAAAATCATGTCGAGAGCATTTCTAAAGGACATTTCAAAATAAAAGTATCACTCTGCTTTATTTAGTGACAGGATAGTTAATGCAAAACAAATGAAATTAATAAATTGGTAATATAAAAACAAAATCTGACAGGAAGATGTATTTAAAATTAAAATGTATAAATATGTCCAGTAATTTATTAAATAAACCTTCAAATAACTCTGATTATTTATCAAAAAAACCCACTAGAAAACGTGTTTTTGCTCCGTCAAAGACTCACAATGTCTCACAACATGTTTGATGTAGAGGTGAACGTCACAGAATTTACTTTAACGAATCAAAGATGAGCATTTAACGACTAATGAAGGACAAATAACATCAGGACGGCTGAAAGTGAGCATGAACACAGGTTGAGTCCCACTGTGAAGATCAAAGTCACGTGTTTCTAAAGGTGGTTTAAAGCTGAGCTGAAGCTGGATTTGGATGCAGACGTTGGTAAAGTTGAGCCGATTACAAAGACATAAAAAGCTGAGGCTTTTTGATTTGATCACATTACGTTTGTCTCTGAGCAGGAAATAAAAGTTTATATTTTAGTGACTTCAGGCAGCGCTCGTCATCTCGTCTGTAATGAGTCGTCTAAAGAGCGTCTGCCTGTTGAGTTTCACTCTGACTGAGCTCATTGTCTCACTCACTGTCATAAAAGCTGTGTGTGTGTGTGTGTGTGTGTAAATAGCCCATTAGCTGTGTGCACCTCATCCAGAGTGAATCTCTTTGAATGTGTGACTTTGATGGATTCTGTTCAGCTGTGTGGAAATAAAAAAAAAAAAAAAAAAAAAAAAAAACGCTTTGTTTTCAGCTCAGAAAGTGCTTTTTCTCCCTGAAATAAAAAGGCTTTTCTGTAAAAGAATCTCTGATGTTTAAACTATCAATTTATGATGAAGTCTGCAGACGGACTCAGAGGTGATGGGTCGCAGCGCCGAGGTCAGCGACTCAATTTAAAACAATCTCAGTCAAAGGAGCAGAAAACGCAAAGTGCTATGAATATTAAAGAGATTCTAAAGCAGTGGTTCTCACCCTTTTCAGCACCCGACCCCCAAAATTAGTTTAAACTGGTAAAATATGGGCATTAAAAATTGTGAATGTGGTTAAATTGGCAAAAATAAACATCATTTGTGGTGAAAAGAGGTAAAAAGTCACAATAATGGGTCAGCATGTGTAACATTAGGTGGAAAGTGTTTACAAGTGCTGAACATGTCTGGAAAGTGGAAAGAATGTGCAGAAAATGCATTGAAACGGGAGTAATTTAGCAAAAATGCATTAAAAGGAGCAAAAATATGGCAGGTTTGGTGTAGTTGCAGAAAAAATGTAAAAATAAGCAAAAATGGTGGAAAAGGTGGTGAAATGGGATTTTAAAAACCACAGAAATTGGTTAAAGGTTGCAAATTGTGCATAATAGAATTTAAAAATGTAGATAAAATGTATTTAAACTAGCAAAATATGGGCATTAGAAATTGTGAAAGTGTTTAAAAGTAACAATAATGGGTCAACATATGTGACACTAAGTGTGAAAAGTGACAGGAAGTTTATTATTAAGTATATAGTCATTTTAAAGATGTAAATCCTTGATTCAATCAGAAATAAAATAGGTTAAAGGGACCAAAAATGGTGGAAAAGGTGGTGAAATGGGTTCAAAGTGTCAGTATTGGCCTAAAAATGGCAGAAAAAAAACCAGGAACAATTAGTTTATACTGGCATGACGAATGATGAATGTGGTTAAATTGGCAAAAATCATGAAATAAGGTGAAAAGAGGTTAAAAGTGACAATAATGGGTCAACATATGTGACATTAGGTGTAAAAATGGTGGAAAGGGTTTATAAGTGCTGAACATGTCTGGAAAGTGTAAAAAAATGAAGAAAAGGCATTGAAATATTGGTGTAGTTGCAGAAAAAGGGTAAAAATAAGCAAAAATGGGCTCAAGTTGTTTAATTCTTAGTTTCTTGAGGCATCTGGCAACCCACTCCCAGTGTCTCGCAACCCCAGATGGGGTCTTGACCCCAAGGTTGAGAAGCCCTGTTCTAATGGAAGTGTGAGGAGAACGCTCTAAGCCTTTTTGAAAGCCGTTCTTCTGCTCCAGGAATAAAATAGTTCTCCCTATGTCGCTGTCCCAGGTGCTGAAGTTCCTCCAGGAGTGGAGCACGCTCTCCTCCATGAAGCAGAAGCTGCTCAGACGCAGTGGGATCCTGTTCCACAGCCCCACCCTGGGCCTCCAGCGGTTAGCCTCCACCCAGCGCCCCCACACCAGCACCAGAAGGTAATACACCTTTAAATGAAGAACACATCAAAGGGTTTAAAGATCAAAGGAAACCACCCACAAACATTAGTAATCTCCATAAAAAGAATTACAATGAAAATCAATAATGTTATTAAATATAATCAAAAATAATTCTACATAAAACAATAAAATTCATTCATTTTCTGACTCACTTATTCTTTATTCACACAATGACATGACATCCAAAGCGACGACAGGAAGTGGATCACATTTAAAGTGTTTAAAGACAATAAAAGGTTAAAAATGAGCCAAAGATGAATGTTTATCCAGGGCCGTGAACCTAATCATGCAGTGAGTGGGACGCCTGTTTGATTTATTCACTAATCACAACCAATCAGGCTCCGGCGTGTGCTCAGTGGGGCGCACACACACACACACACACCAGCCCTAATGCACTTGGTGTGTGTGTGTGTGTGTGTGTGTGTGTGTGTGTGTGTGTGTTGTTGCTGATTGGTTGACTTTTGGAGGAGATCAGAGGGTTTTAATCCACTTTGGAAGAAGTTTGCACAAATATTGGCTCCATATGATTTCCTGGGAGGAAGTCGGTCGACAAAGAAGATTTGTGGCTTTTATTTTGAAGGACTTAAATTGTACTTTAAGATTGTTTCCTTTTAATTTTGTGACAAAGGGAAATGGAGACTGTAATAATTGGGATTTTTTCAATGCATCACGTTTTCTAAGGCCCTAAAAAGCTCAAAAAACCTTTGTGTCAACATCACTTTATAATCAATCAACCAATCAATCAATCAGCTAATGATTTCTCCAATAAAATATGAATAAAACGTCTCTTCAGACACTCTAGTCTAAACCAAACCTGGCAACCCAGTGGAAGCATGAGTCATATTTAAAATAAAAAATAAATACTAATTACAGATATTAAATATTAATACTTCATCACTTTGTTGGGTTTTTTTTAATTAAATAATTATGCAAAAGAAACAAAAAGTCAATTATGTTTAATGACTGGAACAGAAGAAAAACTCCACCTGAATAAACTTTGGACAAACTTAATAATAAACCTTCCAATGCAGCAGAAGAGGCTGAAATATCCACCATGAGACACACACACACACACACACACACACACACACACACACACACACACACACACACACACACACACACAGGACGTTTCCCTGAATGTCGTTAAAATAACCTCAGATTAACTCACACATCACCAAACAAACACAAACAGAGAAAAGTCTAATTAACTGAAAGTCAAACACAAAATGATTAAAAATCTGACTCAGAAAAAGACATTTCACTCCTTAATGAAAAGTTTGTTTGCCGTTACCGTGGTAACGAGAGGGCTCAAAACAACACACACATTTAGAAACAGACACACAATTAACTAACTGGTTCCCAGTGGTCCCAGAGAGCGGCACAAAATTTACACAAAATGCAGACAGAAATTACAAACTCACAAAAGGACAACATGCACAAAACGACTCACAACACGACGATAGAAATGCACAAAAGAAAAATAAAAACACAAAAAGTGATTCCAGAACCATACAAAGACAATAAAAACCGCACAAAACTACAACTAAAACACAAAAAACGACAATAAAAACACACAAAATATCAATAATATTGCACATAAACACTCACACAAAAACAATTCATAAATGTATAAAAACAATTATCAAAAATACACAAATGACAATAAAAACATGCAAGGAACAAGAATAAAAACACAAAATGATTCCATGAACAAACAAAAACAATTAAATGCACAAAATGACAAATTTGGACGCACAAAAAAAAAAAAAATGGCAGGAGGATTTTTTTCTCACCCATAAACACAACAACTCCTCCTTTGGTTCCCACACAAACACCATGTGGATGGTGTAACTGATCGTGAGGGAAACACACACACACACATTTGAAGCAGGAAGAAGCTCCTGTGTCTTTCCTTCTTCTTCTTCTTTAACGTGTCGCCTGTCATCCAGCTTCCACCTCCTCCTCCGCCTCTTCCTCTTCCTCTTCCTCTTCCTCACTCTCCGTCTCAGGAAACATTCTGTCCCCGTGGAACTTTTTAATAGTGTTTGTGCATCGTCTCTGAAGCCGAACAGTTAGAAAATCAACAGAACCATAAAAATTTGATCAAATAATTAAAAAAAAAGAAACGGCTCCAACATAAAATATAAAAGAAATTAAAATGAAATTAAAAAAGGCGAATATGTATTTGGCAATTGAAAATTGGCTAAAATGACAACCTGTATCTGGAGTTGTTGACAAGTTATGTAATGCAGGAAAAACATAAGACTGACCTTGACCTTAAATATGACCTTGAGCGAAGGTCAAGGCCACACATTGAATGGAAATGTTGTTCAATGGTACCAGTGTATCTCGAGTTGTGGCCAAGTTGTAGGGAAAAAAGTATTTTGTTTTGTTTTGGCTGAGCTTTGTCGTCCTGAGAACATTGAGGTCACTTTTCTGAGGAGTTCGTGACCTTAAGTGTGACCTTGAGCCAGGGTCAAGGTCACACATTGAAAGGAAATGTTGTTCAATGGTACCAGTGGCCAAGTTATAGGGAAATAAGTTTTGACCCCTACCATACTTACTTATTTACTGGTGGGTCGTACAGCTTTGGTCCGATGAAATAAAATACTCCAGTTTAGATGAGCTTTTCATAAACGTAAGCATCAAACTTGTACGATAAATACTGGTAGAGATATGGAACATTTTGGTTTTTGACACTTGACGCAACCTTGACCTTGACATTTTGGCTACAACAAAGGTCGACTGCACATCCTTGACATTGTCCCTATGAGATGACATATGTGTCATTAGTGCTGCATTAACAGCCTAGGAGGAGTTCTACGATAAATGAGTTGCAGAAGAAAAATATTAAGAACTCCTACGAGTACAATGTATTTGGCAATTTTCAATTTTCAATTGCCAAACACAATAATTTATTTTATTTCAAAGCGTCTTCCAGGTCACCTACGGACACTTTCCAATAAAAATGAATAAAATAGTCATTTTGTTATCCTGACCTCTCTGATCATTCTATTATATTCTATTCATTTAAAGTCAAACCAATGTTAACTTTCTCACGTTCACTCACACTAGGCATTGATACATGTTGAAGCTGCTCCTCGACACTGCTCCACGTCTGCGTATCATGTGTACATGGTTAAAGAGTCAAAGTGAGCCTGATGTAGCGCTGCATGCTTGTTCGTTTATCTTCTAATGTAATCTGCCTATTAGTGCTGAGTCATCAGAACCAGCTGTAATAATCAGCTCATCATTAACATCTCCTCACGGTGTCAAGTGTTAATCAGAGAAAAGTGAAGTTTGTTTGTGTTCCTGCTTCTAAGGATCATATCAAACATTTAGAACCCTGACCTTAGTTTGAGGAGGAGTGGAGACGCTCCCTAAGGTTCGAACAGGGCAGGGGTTCTCAAGCTAGGGGTCAGGGGACACTGGGAATGGGTCGCCAGATGCCTTCAAGAAACTAAGAATACTTTCTGAACAATTTCAGCTCATTTTTGTTTCTTTTTATCATTTTTCTGCAACAACACCAAACTCACCATGTTTTAACCTTGTTTTCATCACTTTTTCTTGCCATGTTTTTGCTCCTTTTAATGCTTATTTGCTACATTACTCACATTTTTTTCCACTTTCAAGACAATTTCAGCACTTATAAACCCTTTCCACCACTTTTCCACTTAATGTCACATATATTGACTCATTATTGTCACTTTTAACCTCTTTTCACCATAATTCATGATTATTTTGACAATTTAACCACATTCACCATTTGTCATGTCTTTTATTTGCCAGTTTAAACTAAATGTTCCAATATTGACACTTTGAACCCTTTTCCACTATTTTTGCTGACTTTGAACCCATTTTATTTCAGATTTAAACAAGGATTTTTATCTTATCTTTAAGATGACTATAGTAATAGTAAACATCCTGGATAAATTCATAGAACAATGGAACAATGACTTTATTCCCCCTGATAGATGGCCCTGTCTCCACAGGTTGAGAACCACTAGGTTAGGGAGCGTTTCTCTGCGTGGAGCAGAGCAGTCACTCCTCCTGTCTCTAATCCTGCTCTGATTGGTGTGTGGACGTCTTTCAGTTCAGTTTGGAAGCTTAACACCTTGCCTGTGTGTGACACCCATGGCTCTGCAGATGGATTAGATTAGATTAGATTACATTAGATTAGATTAGATGATTGACGATCCCTTTGGGGAGTGTGATTGGTTATGGATGAAGGAGCAGGAGGAGGAAGACAAACACAAACAGAACCCAAAATAAGCATCAGGGAGAGGAATGAGCCAACGGGAAGAAGTAATAAAAGTACGTCTGGCTCTGCTCATAGGACATCTGTAAAGTTTAGTGTGTGTGTGTGTGTGTGCGTCTGCAGTGGAGTGAAGATGCTGAGATTACAGACGTACTGGAGCTCATCTTTCACCCTGAGGGAGAAACGGATCTAACCTTCCTCCTCTTCTTCCTCCTCTTCTTCCTCCTCCTCCTCTCTGTCTTCTTCCTCTTCCTTCTCCTCTTCCTCCTACAGGTTCCTGAGTCGGGACCAGGTCTCTGAGGCGTCCCTGTCCAGGGCCCAGCAGGAGGGGGGCAGCGTCCGACTGGTCACCAAGAACACACCAGAGAGGTGAGTGACAGGGTTGGATGGTTGGCTCCTCCTCCTCCTCCTCTCCCTGCTCCGTCTCCATGGATACGGTGTGTGTGTGTGTGTGTGTGTGTGTGTGTGTGCTCTGTGGCACAAAGGCCCTGCTGAGTGTGTTAGTACAGTAAATATAGACCTTAATACCATCCACGGGGGTGAAACTACGGCCCAGTTCACCCCCCGGGAGGGGGGCGTTGCTATGGTAACATAGTGTTTTAAAAGGTGCAGCACACACACACACACTTGTCCTCCATCACTGATGAATAGAAGCTGATCTGACCCTCTCTCACACACACACACACACACACACACTGGGTTCATTGAGTTTTAGTTGGTACAACATTTAGAAATGAAAACATGAGGAAGGTAAGGTTTATAATTACAGTTTATAATTACGATTTATATGTCCAAACAAGAACCAGAGGAGCTACCAACAAAGAATCCATGAAATCATTCATGAACAGTTTGAGACACAACTTCTCCAATATTTATACGCAAGACTTATTTTTGCGTTGTTTGCGATTAATAAATTACAGAAGAAAAAACCGCAATGTAAAATAACACAGACAGTTGAAGGACTCCCACCGTAAAGTTCTTCTATTCTCAGGGTTTGTGTGTCTTCAACAGTTTGTGATTTACTCTGTAACTTCAGCCACCAGAGTGTGTCAGCACACTGTTTAAGGGAGAGTAAAGGTCCCTTAGGAGAGCTCTTCTTCTCTGCTTCATTGTCAACTACAAAGATGTAGGAACACAGGCTCTAAAACTGTAAAGTAGTCCCATTTTTAAAGTTAATAAAAAAAAAATGGTGTGTAATAATGTGTTTTGTTAGACATAGATCTATTAAAAAAGACAATTAAAAGATTTCAGGACACATTTGTTAAATCAGTGGAGGATCCTTTAACGCTCATGTCTCTTCTGAGCAGAAACCAGTCGCGTGGCATGATCTACTACTTCCTCTTCTACTTCAACTTCTACTACTTCTTCTTTTACTACTACTACTACGTTGAACACAGTGAGTGACAGCTGAGCATCAGATCTGCTCTGAGGATGATATACCCTGTAAACACCAGCAGCGTGTGTGTGTTTCATTCTCCGTCTCTCACTAACAGCAGTGTTTCTGTTTTTAGATGCTTCAGCTCAGCTCTGGCTCTTTGTTCCTCTCTGAGGTCTGCTCCATCTGTCCCTCTCCATCCTAGCTCCATCGTAGCTCCATCATAGCTCCATCATTGCTCCATCCTAACTCCATCCTAACTCTATCCTAACTCATTCATAGCTCCATCCTAACTCCATCCTAACTCATTCATAGCTCCATCATAACTCCATTATAACTCCATCCTAACTCTGTCCTAACTCCATCCTAGCTCTATCGTATCTCCATCCTAACTCCTTCATAACTCCTTCATAACTCCATCATAGCTCTATCGTAGCTCCATCATAGCTCCATCCTAGCTCCTTCATAGCTCCATTCTAGCTCCATTATAATGGACTTGATTTTGGTAAATGGACTTGATTTTATATAGCGCTTTATCACCACACTCATAGCTCCTTCATAGCTCCATCCTTACTCCTTCATAGCTCCTTCATAGCTCCATCCTACCTCCATCATAGCGCCATCCTAGCTCCATCCTAGTTCCATCCTAGCTCCATCCTAGATCCTTCATAGCTCCTTCATAGCTCCTTCATAGCTCCATCCTAGCTCCATCATAGCTCCATCATAGCTCCATCCTAGTTCCTACATAGCTCCTACATAGCTCCATCCTAGCTCCATCCTAGCTCCATCCGAGCTCCATCCGAGCTCCATCATAGCTCCTTCATAGCTCCATCCTAGCTCCATCATAGCTCCATCCTAGCTCCTACATAGCTCCTACATAGCTCCATCCTAGCTCCATCCTAGCTCCATCCTAGCTCCATCCGAGCTCTATCCGAGCTCCATCCGAGCTCCATCCTAGCTCCATCCGAGCTACATTATAGCTCCATCATAGCTCCATCATAGCTCCTTCATAGCTCCATCATTGCTCCATCATTGCTCCATCATAGCTCCATCATAGCTCCATCCTAGCTCCATCATAGCTCTAACGTCATGCAGGGACTCACCAACCACTGCCAACCAGGTGTGTTTGTGTGTGTGTTTTCTGTTTTTGTTGTTTTGTAGTTTTATATTTTTTATTTCATTAGGTGTTATTTTTGTTGCTGTTGTATGTTTTTGGAGTCATTTTGTGTATTTATGTGTATATTTCTGTAACATTGTATGTGTTTTTAACTCATTTTGTGCATTTAAGTCAGGGGCCGCTCACAATTAGAGCAGGGGCCACATGTGGCCCATGTGTGATCTAGGGTGACCCTACGTCCAATTGTACTTGGACAAGTCCTCTTTTCACATCTTGTCTGGACCGTCTGGCCGTATTTATAAACTCATCAAAATATCTGGGTTTCCCAGGGATCCTGAACGCATCAAGGGGAAAACGTTAATTTAAATGACTGTAACTTCTCTAATATTTGCTCTATCTGAGAAATTCCAACAGTTTCTGAAAGCTAATGAGTTGATTTTTTTTTTTAGCTTATTTAAATGGTTCTCCAACATGTTATAGCGTATAATATCTTTGTTTTTCAACCCATTTCAACTGTTTTCTTCAGTTCGTCTGCATTATTTCATCGAGGGTTCAGCTTTAAATATCATCACATGGATTCTTTCTTTTTAGTTCCATTTGTTTTAGTCGAGTTTGTTCATTACAGCAAAGATTATGAATGAATCTTCTCACTGCGGATCTTTATCTAAGACAGGGAGACAAAAATCATATAAATAAATGTAGATGTTATTCAGGGTTCTGATGATGGACAGACAGGACACACACACACACACACACACACACACACACACACACACAGGATGCAGCTCTAATGGAAAACTAAATGTCACAAATGTCACCAATGTGAGAGCAGAACCAGTCAAATGTTATTGGGTTAATGAGGTTCTCGACCCGTCCCTCAAATGTTCTCCTTGTGTCTGGAGGTCAGCAGATACAGCTGAGACTCCTTTTATTGTTTATACAAAAAAAAAACGTCTAAAAACTTTAAAACTTTGAGTTTTGTAGCCGACCTGTCACTGCTGTGTTTGTACAGGAAGCAGACGTCATCGGGGGAGGGGTACCTGCAGGCTGTGGACAGCCTCGGCCTCCCACTGTGTCTGAGCTGTCAGCAGGCCTGCCCTACAGGGGGCGGAGCTTCAGACACCTGCCCTGCAGAGGGCGGGGCCTGGGACACCGCGTTCTGCAGCCACAAGTACGACCTCACACACACATTAGCAGCAGCAGCAGCTCACCTGTACGTCTCATTACTGAGGATTTTCATCATATCTATTCAGATTACAGTATTCTGAATCTGAATCTGAATCTGAGTATCTCATGCATTATTTCACAGAGGGTTAATTGGTTTGGTTAATGCTAGGCTAGTGCTAATGCTAACCTAGGGCTAATGCTAGGCTACAGTTAATACTAGGTTACTGTTAATACTAGATTAGTGTTAATACTAGATTAGTGTTAATGCTAAGCTAGTGCTAATGCTAAGCTCAGGCTAATTGGCTAGTGTTGATACTAGGCTAGTATTGATGTCAGGCTAGTGTTAGATTGATGCTAATGTTAATGCTGAGCTAATGATAGGTTAATGATAATGTTAGGTTAGTGCTAATATTAGGATCGTGCTAATGCCAGGTTATTGTTAGCCTGATGTTAATGCTAATGCTAGGCTAAGGTATTTTGCTAGGATAATGTTAATGCCAGGTTAGTGCTTAGCTAATGCTAGGTTAATGCTATTGTTGAATTAATGCTAGGTTAGTGCTAATGCTAGGCTAGTGTATTTTGCTAAGTTAATGTTCATGCTAGGTTAGTGCTAATGCTAGGCTAGTGTATTTTGCTAGGTTAATGTTAATGCTAGGTTAGTGCTAATGCTAGGCTAATGTATTTTGCGAGATTAATGTTAATGCTAGGTTATTGCTAGTGCTAGGCTAAGGTATTTTGCTAGGTTAATATGAATGCTAGGGTCGTGCTATTGCTAGGTTAGTGCTAATGCTAGGCTAATGTATTTTGCTCGGTTAATGTTAATGCTAGGTTAGTGCTTAGCTAATGCTAAGTTAGTGTTAATGCTAGGCTAATGATATTGTAAGGTTAATGCTAAGGCTAGGTTAATGCTATTGTTATGCTAATGATAGGTTAGTGTTAATTCTAGCTAATGCTAAGCTAATACAGTGCAACGCGGGCCACCACCTGCATCCTCACGTGTATTTTCTTCAGTAAATGCTAATGTTTTAGCTGACTCTGTTTTTTCCCGCGCTGGTGTTGGTGCTGCATAGATGTCAGGAAGAGTTCCAGCTGCGTTCCAGTCACAGCTACATGCGTTCTCGTGTGCTGGAGGCGGAGAACGGCGTCTGTCAGCACTGTGGCCTCAACGCTCACCAGCTGTTCCTACAGGTACGAGATGCCCCGCCCACTCAGAGGAAGGAGCTGCTGGAGAACTCGTGGCTCGCACAGCTGTCACTCAAACAGGTGAGGATGTGCTCACTGCCTCTGTTTATACCACGTGTTAAACTCAAGGCCCGGGGGCCAAATCCGGCCCTTTAGAGCATTCAGTTGGGTCAATTTTAGTGTAAACTAAGAACAATAATGTTGAAATTACTTGTTTTACAGCATAAAATCTGTGGAACACTTATGACCAAACTGAACTAAAACACCCCTGGTTTATACCTGTGATTGAGGAGAATCTGTGACACACATAGAACAAACTCTCCTGATTGGCTGTTGATCAGGACTCGTGGATCCATTCATTTTGAATCCAAACGTACACAAAACATTGTAAAGATTTGATTAAAACAAACACCTGATGCCTTCATTTTCATTCCTCCAGAGAGCTGCAGGAACGTGATGCTAAATAAGTTTGATTTCACTCTAAATAAGGGTAATTTTACGCTAAATAAGGGTAATTTTACACTAAATAAGGGTAATTTTACACTAAATAAGGGTAATAGTTGACCATTAACCCAGAGAGTGATGTGGTCCAGCCTTATATCTTCTGTGTGCGTGGGAGAGGAAATAAATGCCCCCTGTGCTCCCACACACACACACACACACACACACACATACACACACACACACACACACACACACACTGTACTCCCAGTATAAATGCATTGCTGGACCCATTGATTTTTCTTCTTCTCTCCCAGTGCCAAACGTCCACCAGTAAAGCCTCTTTGATTTGGTTGAATAGCATCCTGCTACGCACACACACACATACACACTAATACGCGCACACACACACACACACACACTAACACGCACACACACAGCAGCGATCGATGTCATGCGTTGAGCTTTGAGCTTTAGACGAAACAAACTGAGTATAAGCCTTGAGCTCATCAACCCATAGTGTGTATTAGTGTGTGTGTGCGTCTGCCACACACACACTAATACACACACACATGATCTGTTTTCATCTCTCCTTTTTCCCATCATTGCATCTCCACTCTTCTTCTTCTGCTCTTTCTCTTCTGCTCTTTCTCTGTATATCTATTGAATGAAAGGTTCTGTTAATATGAAGCTAAATATAAGATTCACAAGGCAAATATGTATTTGAAAATTGGCAAAAAATGACAACCTGTATCTGGATTTGTTGACAAGTTTGTTCTCTTTACAAATTCAATTGAAAGTAATAATACAGGAAAAACAGAAGACATGAACTTTAACAATGTATACATATTTTAAAACCCTAACCTGTGTGTGTGCGTGCAGCTGAATGAGATGATCAGATCTCCAGTGGAGGGGGACTTCTGGCAGGTGGACCACATGGTTCCTGTGTATGGAGGAGGAGGACAGTGTTCTATGGAGAACCTTCAGACTCTGTGCAGCGTGTGCCACAGAGCAGTGAGTTCCAATAATACTGATCATATATGATCAAACTCATTGATCATAGACAGTAATGACATCACATGTCAATAGATGGGACTCGACGTCCAAACAAAAACCATCAACACAGAAACATAAGGATCCATTTACATTTAAATCAATAAATACATTTAAAATTACTTTTTTACATTTTAAAATGTACTCACATAAATTGAATTTAAAAAAAATACATACATATATATATTTTTAAAAGTTATGATGTAATTCTAAATATTATAGAAATGTGTAATAATGATCTCCAGAGGACGTCTCAGCAGGCCACAGAGCGCAGCCTCCAGAGGAAGAAGATGACGAGGAAGAGCTCCTCCTCTTCATCAGACATCAGCACGTTCTTCATCAGGAAGTGATGACTCAGCAGGTTAGTGGAGATTAAACACATCCTGGATTAAAGGTTCAGACGAGATTAGATCAGATAATATTAGATCAAATGAGATTGGATCAGACCAGATTACATCAGATTCGATCAGATTACATCAGATAACATTAGATTAGATTAGATCAAATCAAATCAGATAAAATCAGATTACATCAGACAGGATTATATTAGATCAAATGAGATTAGATTAGATCAGATCGGATCAAATCAGATTAGATCAGATCGGATCAAATCAGATTAGATCAGATTAGGGATAAATCCAGGTGCAGTGAAAGCATCAAACGTTGGTGTTATTGATATAAACCTCACTGTGTTCCACACGTGGGTAAAGTTTAGATTTATATCGTCTCTGCTGTAATAAATTCAACATTCAGCCTCATTTCAGCAGCTGATGTTAATCCCTCATAGCGCCCCCTACGCCCCCAGTGCTCCCCACGCCGTCAACAAACCACCCGTGATTTATGACGTTCTTGTTCCCAGACGCAGATTCTGTTATTTTAGGATTTCGCCGACTCTGTATAAAATAAAGAAAAGGCGAGGAGGAGGAGGAGGAGGAGGTGTGTGTGATTAAGGACGAGCAGGTGTGTGTGTGTGTGTGTGTATTTTCATCCTCGGACTGTAAATACACACCTGGCACCGCTCGCTCTGACAACTGGAACATGGTTTCATCGCCTGGAGTCAGGAACGTTATTGTCCTCTTCCTCTTCTTCTTCCTCATCCTCATCCTCAGCGCTCAGCGTTCGCTGGCTGATCTGTGGCGAGGAGCTAAAGTCAGTCGGCGGGGCTATGTTTAGAGCGTGGTTGCCATGGAAACAAGGCTCCAGGTTCAGCCGTGTCGAGGGATATTGAGTTTATTCCTGTGAGAGTTTTTACACAATGAAGTCAGACACACGTGGATGTGGCGTTCCTCAGCACCAGCTCATTTACAAATAAATAGAAATAGAATATTACATAAAGTAGAATTAATACAGCAGGATATTATATCAAATAGAAGGAACACATTTTCTAAATATTAAAAAATTGAAAAGTAAAATAGTTTTTTTTAAAGAAAATCAAATAAATAAATAATGATTAAAAAGTAATAATGTAATTTCCATTGGATTATTTTCTTTAAAAAAATGTTGAATATTAAAATTAAATAAATATATTTTTAAAAGTAGTAATGTAATTTTTTCTTAATTTTTAAAAAGTATTAATGTAGTTTTTTTATAAATAAATAAATTGAATATTACATTTAATTGAATACATTTAAAAACAAATGAATAATACGTTTTATGAAGTAATAACTTATTTTATTGATTTTTTTTTTTTAAATGAATAAAAAATAATTTATATTTATATTATACAATTATATTAAGATGATATGATTATAATGTGTTAAAACATAGTGAAATTGTATTAAAAATATTGCTGAAATCCTTAAAAATTCTGCTGTGAGTTGTTAGACAATGACAGACGTGTCATACGTCTCATCATCACCTCTGAAACACCTTCCTCAGCACATTTCACCATCATCACTATTATTGTCACCATCATCATCACCTTCATCATCATCATCATCACCACCTTCATCATCATCATCATCATCGGGGGAAGTTTTTACATTTTGTGGCAGCCTAAACTTCTCCCGTCCAATCAGAGGAGGAGGAGAGTTAAACTTAGTGTCTATTTCCCCCCGCGGCGACTCCAGGTCTCACTTTAATAACCATCACCTCCTCTTCCTCCTCTTCCTCTTCCTCTTCCTCCTCCTCTTCCTCCTCCTGTCTAAACCCACTAGAGCTCAGATTCATGAACGACAGGTTGGTGTCAGTCTGTCAGCGACCAATGACTCTGATCTGTTTTACTCTCCGTTAGTGTGTGTGTGTGTGTGTGTGTGTGTGTGTGTGTGTGTGTGTGTGTGTGTGTGTGTGTGTGTGTGTGTGTGTGTGTGTGTGTGTGTGTGTGTGTGTGTGTGTGTGTGTGTGTGTGTGTGTGTGTGTGTGTGTGTGTGTGTGTGTGCCATAATGAGGCGGAGCTGTCTCTGCTCCATCCCACAGGTGCATTCTGGGTAAGAAGCCTTAGATCCACCCTGAGGAAACGCCACAGAGCTGCAGGTGATGGAGCAATAAAGACCCAGTGTTTTTATTTCTCCTGCAATGCAATACAGCAACGAAGATAGGTAGCAACACAGCAATGCAGCATCGTAGCAACGTAGCATCGTAACAACGCAGCATCGTAGCATCACAGCAACGCAGTACCGTAGCAACGTAGCAATGCAGCAACATAGCAATGTAGCAATGCCGCATTGCATCATCGCAGCATTGTAGCAATGCAGTAATGCTGCATCATAACACAGCATCGTAACGACGCAGCAATGCAGCAACACAGCATCTTCGCAACGTAGCATTGTAGCAGCGCAGCATCGTAGCAATGCAGCAACGTAGCATTGTAGCAATGTTGCAACACAGCAATGTTGCAACGCAGCATCGTAGCAATGCAGCAATGTAGCAACGCAGCATCGTAGCAACACAGCAATGTAGCAACGCAGCATTGTAGCAACACAGCAATGTAGCAACGCAGCATCGTAGCAACACAGCAATGTAGCAACGCAGCATTGTAGCAATGTAGCAAAGCAGCATCGTAGCAACGAAGAGGGCGACTGTGGCTCAGTGGTAGAGTGGGTCGTCCAATCAGTCAGGTCATTGTGTCCTTGGGCAAGGCTAAATTTACCCACATTGCTTCGTATGAATGGGTTTGAATTGTGCATGAATGTTGGTGGTGGTCAGATGGGCCGTAGTCGCCAAATGGCAGCCACGCTTCTGTCAGTCTGCCCCAGGGCGACTGTGGCTACATTGTAGCTTACCACCACCGTTATGACTAATGTGAGTGACTGGTGTGAATGAATAATGGTTTCTGTAACGTGCTTTGAGTCTCCTTGAAAAAGGTGCTATATAAATACGAGCCATTTTTATTATTATTATTATTATTATTATTATTATTATGAATTAGCCTAGCAAACGTGTAGCGGAAACGATGGCGTTAAATTAAAAAGTCAGAGACCATGGATGAGGAGAAGAACATTTTTCAATACGATCCCTTAGTGAAGAAGCAGCTCCTACTTTAAATTGAATATTTTCAACCTTGGGGTCAGGACCCGATTTGGGGCCACTCGTCACTGGGAGGGGGTCCCTAGATCCCTTCAACAAATTAAGAATATTTTTTAAACAATTTGAGCTCATTTTTTTTTCACGTTTTTTCTGCAACTACACCAAACTATATACAGTACATATATATATATATATATATATACTGTATATATATATACCATATATCTGTTTTAAACACTTTTTCTTGCCATATTTTTGCTCCTTTTAATGCATTTTTGCAACATTACTCTCATTTCTGACACTTTTCCATTACAGTCCAGTCTTTTCTGCACATTTTTTCTACTTTCAAGATATTTTCAGCACTTATAAACCCTTTGCACCACTTTTCCACCTAATGTCACTAATGTTGACCCATTATTCACTTTTAACCTTTTTTCACCATATTTCATTCTTATTTTTGCCAATTTAACAACATTCACCATTCGTTATGCCCATTATTTGCCAGTTTAAACTAATTGTTCCTTTTTTTTGTCCACTTTAATCAAATATTGACACTTTGTTGAACCTTTCTTTGTGTGTTTTTTTGTGTTGTGGGTTTTGGTCATTTGTGTGTATTTTTATGTCATTTTTGCATGTTTTTGTTGTCTTTTTGAGTCATTTTGTGTATTATAGTTGTTTTTGTGTATTTTTGTGTCATTAAATGTAATTTTAATGTTGTTTTGGGTTGTTGCAGTCATTTTTGTTTTTACGTTGTGTTTTTCTGTCATTTGTGTGTTTCTGGAGTTATTCTGTGCATTTTTGTTGTCAAATGTTCCCTTTGCATTCTTTAAACTTTTCTACTTGATTTTATTTTGTGCACCTTTGAATTTTTTATCACAGTTTTTTTAATTTTGCATCACATTCCTAATTATTGAACATTTGTTGGACCTTCAGGCTTTTTAAAGATCCTCCTAACCTTTTTCTCACAACACACAGTGAGTTTGTGTAGAGATGAGGAGCAGATAGTGTGTGTGTTACGTAAACATATAAACATATCTAGCAAAACACGTTGAGAAAGTGAGTCGTTCTCTTTAGTCCAGTCAGTCTCCTGAATGACCAAACACACACACACACACACACTGAGGTTCTTCACATCAATGGAGGACGCTGTGTGTGTGTGTGTGTGTGTGTGTGTGTGTGTCTGAGACCTTTAACACAAACACACACACAGACTTCTTGCGCATTTAATAAAAGCCGTTCTTTCTTGTACCAGGTGTACCTGAACGCCTCGCTCTTTCCTCTCCATCATTGTAAAAGAACCTGAGCATAATTATAGTGCATGTGGGTGCGTGCGTGTGTTACTTAGCACCAGCCCACGCTCACTGGGATGGAGGAACTGGAACAACTAAATATAAAAATATGAAGAGCAGGAGAGTGGGAGGAAACATGTCCAAACACAGCCGACGCCAACGCTAGTTCAGTCCACGTAGGTTAGTGCACGTAGAGCAGTGCACGTCACTGACAGAGCGATAATTAGCTTAGCATGAGTTTCCACTTTCCTCAAATGTAGCTAATTTTATTTCAAAATCTAAATGTAAAAGTTAATCTAAATGATCAATGTAAATCTAAATGTAAAAGTTAATCTAAATGTAAAAGTTAATCTCAATAAGTGTAGATTAAAAGTTAATCTAAATGTAAAAGTTAATCTCAATAAGTGTAGATTAAAAGTTAATCTAAATGTTAAATATAAAATGTTAATGTTAAATGTAAATATAAATGTAAAAGTTCATCTAAATGACAAATGTAAATATAAATGTTAAATATAAAATGTAAATGTTAAATGTAAATATAAATGTAAAAGTTCATCTAAATGACAAATGTTTACTCTAAATGTTAAATGTAAATCTAAATGTAAAAGTTATTCCAAATGATAAATGTAAATCTAAATGTAAAACTTAATCTAAATGTTAAATATAAATTGTAAATGTTAAATGTAAATGTTCATCTAAATGACTAATGTAAATCTAAATGTTAAATTGGTCGCGAAGTGTGAAGCTTAACGTTTAGAAGTTATACAAAGTGGGCAGGTCAGCGGGCACCCTAACCCTCAGAGCGATGGCAGGGATGGCCCTCGGTGGGCGGGGCCTCAGGGTGGTCCTCTGATCTCATTAGGCTGGTGTAGAGGTTCTTTTGTTCTAGAGGTGAACAAAGGTTCCCACACACGCTCAGTAATGATGGTCCACACATGTTAGTGCTGACACGCAGTGAGAGAAGGAGGCCCCGCCCCCTCTCTCTAACACAGGGGTTCTCCACCTTGGGGTCATGAGACAGTGGGAGGGGGTCGCCAGATGCCTTCAAGAAACTAAGAATATTTTCTGAACAATTTTAGCCCATTTTTGCTTTTTTTTAAAAAAAAATTCTGCAACTACACCAAACTTTCCATATTTTAACTTATTTTCATAATTTTTTCTTGCCATATTTTTGCTACTTTTAATGTGTTTTTGCTGCATTTCTCCCATTTCTGACACTTCTCCACTGATTGGGTTTTATGCAGAATCTACCTTCACTTTAAGTGATTTCCTAATGGAGCCTCAATAGCCAGCGGTTCCATTACATCCTGCGGCTCCACTCAATGCACGTCTGCAATCAATCTGTGAGCGACGGCTGATCAATGCTTCCACAGATGAAAAGACGTCTTTTAAAGCTGGTGAAAAGAACTTGTTGGAGGGCAGTTTAGCTCAACGTTCCATTTTTAACCTCAATCATGTGCGTCTGTGAGTGCGGCGTGTATGAAAGGGTCGCCCACTGTGGCTTTCTCCTGCCTGGACCCCGACTCTACACTGTGTGCTGGTCTATTTTAGGATTCACTCTTTATAGTTCTCATTTCAATTCATTCACACACACACACACACACACACACACACACACACACACACACACACACACACACACACACACACACACACACACACACACAGGTCCTCCAGAGACAAAGACACACCTTTGTGTCTTTAAATGACTAATAGTGAATGTGGTTAAATTGGCAAAAACAATTCTGAAATATGGTGAAAAGGGTTTAAAAGTATCAACAATAGGTCAACATATGTGAAATGGGAGAAATGTAGCAAAAATGCATTAAAAGGAGCAAAAATATGGCAAAAAAAGTGAAAAGTTAAAATATGGAAAGTTTATATGTGTATATATATATATCTGTATCGACTACTAATGTCTGTAAAACACTGGAAACATCAGCTGAAAGGAAATAAAATAAATTAAAACTAATCAAATTTAATCTGATAATGTGTCAAACTCAAGGTCCGTGGGCCAAGTTTGGCCCACCAGACCATGTATTCCGTCCCACAGGAAGGAAGTAAAAAATATACAGAAAAAAACAGGACTTTTTGTAAATTATTGAACAAATTAGTACTCCATTATCTACAGTAATATTAAATCACAGTTATTTTTTAAAAACCTCTTAAATTAACCCAGAGAATTCTGACAAATTAGTTTCAAAGTCAAGGATTTTTCATCAGTTTATTCACATTCCCGATTCAGTTTGAGTTCCTGCCTTTTTCCCCAAACAAAAATATGTATTTTTCAGGTCAAACTGTGTCGTATTGAACATTAATGAGTTTGACGCTAATGCAGTAAAACATTCCCACACATGGAGAGAAACCACACAGATGTCCTTTAATCACTTTATCATCATTAGGAACAGAAGCAAACACAGTTGGAGGATTTTAAGATTAGATTGTGTTTTTAAAGTGTAAATGAGTCTGTTTTTTAAGTTATTGGTTCTAAATGTGATCAATATTATTGATCCATCGCTGATTAAACATGCAAACAGAGGCAGTGAGAGAGTAGAGAACACATTAACCAGCTCAGACCAACCACACAGTGTGTGAATGTATCTGTTCACCTCCTGCTGTGGAAACCATTGCTTTATATTTAGGACGAGGGGAGGGGGCGGAGCCTAACGGGGAGCCATCGTAAATAAATAGATTTTAGGCTTGATGAAAGTTTCCTCCAGCTGAGCTTCAACACGCTAATTTAAAGTGTGTGTGTGTGTGTGTGTGTCATCGTTGTGCTTTTCTAATGAGAAACTAAGAATGTTTTCTGAACGTTTGAGCCCATTTTTGCTTATTTTTTAATCATTTTTCTGAAGCTACACCAAACTCACCATATTTTAACCTATTTTCATCACTTTTTCTTGCCATATTTTTGCTCCTTTTAATGTATTTTTGCTACATTTCTCCCATTTCTGACACTTTCACATGACATTTTAATACCTTTTCTGCACATTTTTTCCACTTTCCAGACATGTTCAGCACTTATAAACCTTTTCCACCACTTTTACATCTAATGTCACATATATTGACCCACTATTTTAACCTCTTTTCAACACATTTCAGGATCTTTTTTTGCCAATCATGCCCATTATTGATCATTGATTAATGATCATTAGTCTCAAGTTCTCTTTAAGGATTTGATCCACTCAGTGTTTCTGTGTTGTTTTTTTTGTTTCAGTCACAATTGAACTGATTTTTCCTCCATTGTTGAATCGTTTTGATGTGTTTATATTGTGTTATGGTGTGTGTGTGCGTGTGTGCGTGTGTGTTCAGAGTGAGTTGAGAAATCGAAGGCGGTGAATTATTGATGATGATGAAGGACAGCTGGTAGCAGACGGACGTTCTTTCTTGTTGAGCCACGAAGGGGGTGGAGTCTAACGGATAGCGCTGCCAATCATTGGCTGTAGTTGTAGATATGATGATGATGTGAGAAGTCTGAATCTGTTGATGGGACGGATGAAGTCAGGGTTTCTTCAAATTCTTCTTCTTCAAATTCTTCTTCTCATTAAAACAAAGTCGAGGAGATGATGCTTGATGTGTGTGTGTGTGTGCAGGATGATCTACACACACACACACACACACACACACACACACACACACACACACACACACACACACACACACACACACACACACACACAGGAAGGTAAAAGTCAACACTGCCATCTATTGGCCAAGTGTCAGGATTCTATAGTTTGACACAAAGAAAAAAATAATACATAATATAATTGTTTTTTCTGCCTCATATTGAGAAGCCATTCTGTGTGTAGTTTGCATGTTCTCCCTGTGCCCTGCTGGTTGGCCACATTCAGGTGTTTTTAAGGTTATTTTTAATTGATTTGGAGTCTTTAAGATGTTGTTCAGTAGTTGTTGTTTTTTTTAATGCATTGTATTATTGTAATACACTCGCCTTTAGCTTCTTTTTTCCCACTGATCATTAAATGAAGTTTTGTGAACGTGGAGCAGCTTCAGATCAGCTGCTCTGTTTATTCTGGAAGTTTATTCGGAGCAGATCATTGATACATGTGCTTCCCTTAAACCAACACGACATGTTTTTCATGACACGCATCAAATACGGATGATTTTCAAACATAAATATAATTAAATAAAGTGGAAAAAAATAATGTTTTGAAGATGATGGAAGTGTAACCTGATGGTGAATGAGTGTGTGGAGGAGTTTGAACAGCATGTTGGACCGTGTTCTCCTTTCAGATGGTTCCTAATTCTCTCTCTGTGTCTGTGTGTGTAGGCGTCATCTCCCGTACGCTGAAAATAAACCATCATCCTCCCACCGCTGAGTGCCAGAACGTCCAGATGGTTGAGGACGTCCTCCCCCTGTGCTCTGAAACATCTCCTTCTATTGTTTCCAGACTAAAATTAGAAGGTAATGATTATTATATGATTATCTAAGAGAATAAAGCACGTTTCTCATTAGAGGAACATCCCCAACGTCGACGGGACCATCGTCTGAAAGTAAACACCCATGATGTTCTCTGGCTGTGATTCTTTTCTTTTCTTTGAGTCCAACGCTGTGAGGCAGGATTAAACCATCTGATCAGCAATCTGTGCTTTAGAGGCTAAAACAAAGACTGTTTGTTTCCTTCTTTTCAAAAACTCAGCGACGACGTAAAGATAAAGTGATAAAAACTCTCAGGTATTCAATCACTACAACAAAGAAACACTGAAGTAACAAGAACAACAAGCCAAATCCCTAGAAATCAATAAAAGCCTATCGTTAAGACAAATAACTACAATGTTAAGAACAAATAAACACTAAAAACATCAGAACTATGGATAGAAAAGCTGAAAAAAAAACGCTGCTAAACTAAGAAAATTACAGTAAAAGTCATTAAACCTGAAAAAACACTTTCAACTCTATCAAAATTTTAATGCAGCTGGTAAACCCGGCCCTTTAAAGCATCAAATATGACCCACAGTTTAAAGTCTAAATTAAAGAAAACATCAATAATAATAATAAAAATAACTAGAACTGCAAGCAGTTATGAAAGGGGGCCAAGCCTTCCCGAGCGACTCGGCCCCCAGGTTTTGCGGAGCCCTTGGAAGTACGTCACGAAGGAGGATGGGCTTGGGGCGAGCGTCAGGACACAGGCCAACGTGCCATTTGCAGTGTCATAATAGTAATGGGCGTGGCCTAGCCCAGGTGATTCAGTGCTATTCAGGTAATCTGTGGATATGGTTTTTGAATGTTACCGGCCAAGATGCGTTTGCACCCATTATAGCGACACCTAGTGGCGCACTTTTTGGTATGGGTGGTCTGTGTGCTCTTCTATATATTCCCAGTACATTTCACAGCCCTCAACATAATACTTGAGCTGAAATAATTGTTTGTGGTTTATGTTGTAATAAGCCACGCCCACTTTGACAAATTGCGATTAACTCTGAGATATGGCCTCAGGAGCTACCCATTGTCACACCCACCAATTTTGGTAAAAATCGGTCTTGCCATTTAAGAGAGATAAATATCCCATATTTTTGGTGCCCCCTAGTGGCCAATGTTTTTTAAATTTAGCTCATACCCCCACAGTCAGGTGCCAACCATGGATCTCAGATTTGGTGGTGTTAGCATTTATTTTGACCGAGATATGCAACTGTTTTTATAGCTAGCTAGAAAACTTCACTCGTTAATAATTTGCGCATATTTTGACCGAACAAAATTCTTCACTCAACTTTAGATCAGGTCCAACTGAAGACTGTACATGCCAAGTTTCACGTTGGTTGAACAAAACCCCAAGGAGGATTTTGAAAAAGTAGATTTTCCAGTTTTCACGATTTTGCGCCACACAATTATCGGCGGAAATGGGCGTGGCCTAGCCCAGGTGATTCAGTGCTATTCAGGGAATCTGTGGATATGAGGTTTTTGAATGTGCGACATATGGTGTGGGAGTTATAGGCCAAAACGCGTTGACCTTGGTTATAGTGCCACCTGTTGGCGAACATGAGTTTTTGCATCAGAGGTATGCTGAGGGGTCTGGACCAACCCTCCAAAATGCACCGCCCTCCCTTGCACGGTTTAGCTTGCAGCACCACTTTTACAAACAGAAAAATAAAAATTAAAAAATCTGAACAAAAACAATAAGGTTCCCAGCATTGCTGATTTAAGAGCTTAACGAAGTGTTATTTCATTATGTTCATGACAAATAATTTTTTTAAAAATGCAACAAAAACAAGCAAAACTTACACAGAACTCCCAACAATGAGATGCAATAGATGTAAACGATAAGGTACTTAAATAATATTTTAATAAAACAACCACAGAAATGTATTAATAATCAATAAATTTAGTAAATAACACAAAACAAAAGTAAATAATTTAATAATTTTTAAAAAATTTAATTTTAATGAATTTTTTTATAATCAATTAGACATTCCAGGCGACCCCATTTTAATTCCGGGTGACTCCACATAAGGTTCTCGACCCCAAGGTTGAAAAACGCTGCTATAAAGGTTTGACAGAATGTTTCTAAAAGTTCCTTAAACTTCATTTGTAAGAAAAGACTAATTAGTGAATGGGCGGAGCTTCTCATTAATGAGTGTGTGTTAGTAAACAGGAGGAGGAGTCACTTGAACACTTTATTATTCAAGCACAGAGAGGTTTAGATCTCATGATACGTCATTTTTACACTTAACGGCATCATCTTCGTAAAGCAGCGTCCTCAGGCCGCGCCCCCACAGGGAGGCGTGGCTCCTCCTCAAGAGGAAGATTGGTTCTCATAGTTAAAAAACACCTGAGATTCAGTGGAACAAATGTAACGTTAAAATGTCTGTAAACACAAGCCACACCCCCTTCCTCTGCAGCTGGAGGGGACGGAGCCATAACTTAAGACAAATAAAATCTGTGAGGTTTTTTTCTGGGCGGGGCTACAGGTTCATTCCTTGGGCACTTAGTAACGAGTCCAGCATGTCAAACGTGTTCTTATAGTCGGTGTGTTGGCCGTTAATCAACACGCCGTTGGCGGCCCCGTCGTGGCCGTGCGGCTCTGTGTAGTGAGACGAGGCCACGCCCACTTTGGAGCGGCTACTCTTGGATGGGGGGTGGTGGGCGGGGTCAGTGTGTGGGTGGGGCCTCTTACGGGAGGAGGTGGTGGAGGTGGAGCCGTCGTTAGCTCGTAGCGCTGAAGAGGCGGTGTGGGTGTGGCCATGCTTGGTGTGGCGATGGGCGTGGCCATGCTCTTTGTGTTTCTGAGAATCTGACGACACTTTGATCCTCATCTTCAGCTCCTCATTGGAGCCGTTCTCAGGCTGAGGGGCGTGGCTTAGCCGAGGCCGTTTGGAGCTGGATTTGTCCCTCCTCTCACCCGTTTGTGAGCGCTTCTTGTGGTGGTGGTGGTGGGCGGAGGCCGCCAGCGGGGGCGTGTATGAGTCTGTGCTAGGCTCCTCCCTCACGCCATTTTGCTCCGTGTGTTTCTCACGGTATTTTTCCAGCGTTAAGACTTTCTGAGGTCGTGAGACTCCGCCCTCGTTGCCACTGGCCCTGCCAACAGCTTTGTGTTTGTGTTTGAGCAGCGTGAAGTCAGAGTGGGCAGGCTGAGGGAAGGGTTCACCCAGCGGCTGGTAGGGGGCGTAGCCCATGGCGTTCAGAGACATGTCGGAGGCGTCCGAGGAAGAGAAGAAGGATGAAGCCACGCCCCCTACGCTCTCTAAAGACGAGCCCTGGAAGGAGGAGTCCACGCCCACACCCTCTGTCTTTGGTTTCTTAGCAGCTTGAATGGCCTAAAAGATAGAGGGGGAGGAGTCAGTGAGATCAAATGCACACAAAGCGCCACTCCTCCAGCACCAGGACTTACCCTCCAGTTCCTGATCCTCTTCAGTTTACTCGGCGTTTTCTCCAGAATCTGCAGGAATTCATGAGTGAGCTCTGGAAACAAAGCAGTCATTAGCATCGGTTGAACAGAAGGAGCCACGCCAACACTAAGCCCCGCCCTCTCCTACCGTCTAGCAGCTGCAGCGTGACTCTACAGTCCACGTACTCCCACCAGTGTTTCCCGTCCGTGGACACGGGGATCTCCCAGTTGGACCATTTACAGGCCAAATGGATGCACACGCATGCCACCACGGTGGGGCGGTGCTGCAGGCAGAAGGTGGTCAGGTGAAGACTGCAGAAGAAGAACAACGTTAGTGTTAGCATCTCTGAACAACAGACCACATGGATGTGTTCAATCCATTTCTACACGTCCCAAACCACACGGCAAACCAGTCCACATCAACACGATGGGGACACAGTGATGATATCACAGCCCTGATCACATGACCTTCAACAGTCTGTGATATACTCGCTAACTTCAACCACCAGAGCGTGTCAGCGCACTGTTTAAGGGAGTAACGGTCCCTTCGGGGAGCTCTTCTTCTCTGCTTTGTTGTCAACTACCAAACCAAAAACTGTACAGTAGTCCAGTTTATAAAAGTTAATTGAATTAATATGGTGAATAATAATGTGTTTATTAGATGTAAATTGAGTTTAGGACATGTTTGTAAAAACAGATGGATTACTTTAATACCCGATGTAGTCATAGTCAACATTTTAATATTTTCTTTGCTACATTAAAGATAAATTTGTAACGTGAATGTAACTCACAAACAAAGTATGACCACGTTTCAGAAAATTATGCCCTACAGGACGGGACGACATAGCATGTCATTACAGTGCAATAATGGGAACAGGATATTTACCTATTGGTAGCCATGAAATAGGAAGTCTGAGCCAAATCCTTGCTTGCTGTAAGAGAGAGAGAGAAGAGGAGAAGAGTCCCATTAGAGGGGGCGGAGCTAGAAAACTTCACAGGAACAACAACAAATAATAAGAGCATCCCTTACCTCTCACTAGCTGACAACACTTCACTACGTCTGTGTGAGGATGATCGATGGTGATATCAAAACCTGTGACACAAACACACACAGTTAGCGCATAGTGAGCACACAGTGAGCACACAGTGAGCACGTAGTGAGCACACAGTGAGCACGTAGTGAGCACACAGTTAGCACATAGTGAGCGCAGAGTTAGCACACAGTGAGCGCACAGTTAGCACACAGTGAGCACATAGTGAGCGCACAGTTAGCACATAGTGAGCACATAGTGTGCGCACAGTTAGCACACAGTTAGCACGGCCCTGTTGCACGTCTGTCGCTTGAAACAGAAACACCAAACTGCGCCAGGGGACGCGGCGGTCTCGCCCTGGCCGTCGCCCTGGGTAGCAGGCCTCCCTCCCTCCTCCACCCCAAATTGCTTCCCAGAGCGCCCGCAATGTTATGTCAGAGATTACTGCTACAAATAGGTGAAATGCAGAGGAAATAATTTCACTGTGATGTGATCAATAAAGTATATTATTATTTTTTATGAATAACCATGAACTGTTGCTGATTTAATATTGCTACTATTGTGTACTGAGTTGTACAATTTGTTCCTTATTGTGTGTTTGATATTGTACACATCAGTGGTAGCACAGTAACATGTTTAAGTAATAATGTTAATTATTATTACATCACTGGTAGCACAGTAACATGTGTATGTAATAATAATTATTATTACATCACTGGGAGCACAGTAACATGTTTAAGTAATAATAATTATTACATCACTGGGAGCACAGTAACATGTTTAAGTAATAATAATTATTATTACATCACTTGGAGCACAGTAACATGTTTAAGTAATAATATTAATTATTATTACATCACTGGGAGCACAGTAACATGTTTAAGTAATAATATTAATTATTATTACATCACTGGGAGCACAGTAACATGTTTAAGTAATAATAATTATTACATCACTGGGAGCACAGTAACATGTTTAAGTAATAATATTAATTATTACATCACTGGGAGCACAGTAACATGTTTAAGTAATAATGTTAATTATTATTACATCACTGGGAGCACAGTAACATGTTTAAGTAATAATGTTAATTATTATTACATCACTGGGAGCACAGTAACATGTTTAAGTAATAATGTTAATTATTATTACATCACTGGGAGCACAGTAACATGTTTAAGTAATAATATTAATTATTATTACATCACTGGGAGCACAGTAACATGTTTAAGTAATAATATTAATTATTACATCACTGGGAGCACAGTAACATGTTTAAGTAATAATATTAATTATTATTACATCACTGGGAGCACAGTAACATGTTTAAGTAATAATGTTAATTATTATTACATCACTGGGAGCACAGTAACATGTTTAAGTAATAATATTAATTATTATTACATCACTGGGAGCACAGTAACATGTTTAAGTAATAATGTTAATTATTATTACATCACTGGGAGCACAGTAACATGTTTAAGTAATAATATTAATTATTACATCACTGGGAGCACAGTAACATGTTTAAGTAATAATATTAATTATTATTACATCACTGGGAGCACAGTAACATGTTTAAGTAGCTGCAGCATCACACACTCAGGTTGTGAAAAGAAAATGAATAATATTCAAATTCAAACGATGTCCTACCCTGACTCCTGAACACAAACACACGTACGGTTACCGGTTGGCATTTGAAAGCCAAAATTTAGGTTTCAGAAAAGTTGATTCATTTGTCACCCATACCAGGTAGACACAAAGGTTTAAGCAGTGCTAGACCAAGCCATGATAGCAATTATGCTTACATCCAAATGAGTATGCAGCTCTTAAGAATTGGGAGAAAAACAGGTCAGAAACACAGCGGTATCGGTATGTATCGGTATTGGCCGATACTATGCAACTGGGTTTCGGGGCCAAAAAAGGGCATCAGAACAACACTAGTTCTGAACCATATTAACTGTAAAAAGCAACTCCTTAGCTTTCAGAAGCGGGTGGAATTTCTCAGATAGAGCAAATATTAGCAGAGTTACGGTCATTTAAATTAACGTGTTCCCTGAGATGCGTTCAGGGTCTCTGGGAAACCCAGACAATTTCATTAATTTGTAAAGTCTCCCCGGAGAAGACGTGACAAAACGAGCTAAACTCACCCAGTGTCTGCAGGACTATGGCCTCCAGGACCACAAACTCGTGAAGCTGCAGCTGGAATGCCTGAAAACAACAAATAAACAATCAATAAACAGTCAGTAAAGAGCTGACACTCAAACCTAGGTACAGTGTACATTTTTGGACATCCTCAGGATGTAAAACACGACACAGCGTTTTAATATTCTACAGAAACTGTAAACAAACATGACATCATGAAAATGTGCTGCTCCTGATACTTGAGTTAAGTTGAAAGCTGTTACTTTCTATTTCATTTTAAAGGTTAAGACAAAAAAAATTACATAATAATGTAAATCTACCTTTAAGTGATCAATGAGAATAAATAAATAGTGCATAAAACAAAGCAAACGTGAAAAGCCTGTTTAAAAAGCTCATATTGTGGTTTATCTCCTCAGAGGAACATCAGAGCCTCCTGTGGAACTAGAACAGCTTCCATGGTTTGTTAAATAAAAATACATTTACTGGCCCAATAATCAGTTAAAACCAACGCCCGGAGGTTCCCGTGGTCCTTACGTTGCTTTTAGTGTCCAAGGCCGGTTCCTGTGGGTTGATGATGGCGTGAGCTATCTTTATCACCAGCTCCAGTTTCCTGGGCTGTTCCTCCACTTTAGAAGCTAGAAACAGAGTGACCTGAGAAATGACCTGTAACACACAATATCACTCATTAGCACACGGTATCACACATAATAAAGCATTAGAAATGCCATAGTTTGTATCCTTACGTTTCTGTGGAACTTGTTGAAGGAATGGAGCATGTAGAACCTGTGCATGTACACTATGGCTGTGTTGATGATGAGCTGGGAGCTAAAGATCAAGGTTAAGGACTAAAACTGTACAGAAGTCACACGTTATATAATAAACAACTGTTTACTACATTGATTACTGAGCTACTATTAACTCGTTAACAACACATCACACCCTTATAACACAGGAATAGGCAGTGGTTTCGGTGCGATGCAGCAGACATTGAAGCTAACAAAGGAGTGAGCAGGCAAACAATAGCTTAGCACGCACTAAGGCCTGCGACAATCCTGCAGTAAAAACACGACATTTTACATTATTTTACCTTTTAAATCCACCGTGTGCACTCAGAGGGAACAAAAATCGGCCTGAACAAATATAAAGCGTTAAAATGTCATCTAAATTAACCTTTTAGCTCAGGCCGGCTGCAGCGAGATGCTAGCTCTGTTGGGGTAACGGATTTGCTGGTTAGCTATTCAAAAACAGACCGGAATCAGTGAATGTCCTGCGATATAGATCAATATTTTAAACAAATTTCACCTTTCAGGACAAAATAATCTATTTAAATAATACTTTAATCTAAAATATAAAGTGTTGTGGTGTGATAAACGCGAATATAGCGTTTTTGTTCCCTATTGATGTAGAATAGCTCAGTAAATCGATTACAGATCAATCTAAATGTGACCGTGTTGGAAATTTAAGAAAGCTTAACTGTGTAAATATAAATAAAGTATGTATTTAATGCTAGTTTGAAGCTGTAAACAAGCGGAGCAGTTGAAAGCTGCCATTAACCACCGTGTGAACCAGTGTGTCCGTTACACCAGTGCTAAGCAGAGGGAGGATACACGTTGAGTCTCTGGCCGATGTCCTGGATGAGGTTGGCGGCCTGCTGCCGGTACGACAGCTCCCTGTCGGCCTCGATGCCGCAGCGTCGGGACGGCGTGTTGTCCAGCTGCTCCCGGGTGAAGAGCCACTTGGCGGAGGGACCCCGGTACACCGCCATCACGCTCCCACGGCCAAGCCCGACGGAGCCCGACGGGGACGCAGAGGAACCGGCGAGGCTGGGGCCGGGGAGTCGGTGCAAACCGGTGTGTGTCTCACAGCACAGCGACCCCAGCGACCGGAGGTTGGAACTACACTAACTCAATGCTCTGAAAACTCCTAAAAATGTGTTTTTGCGCTCTAAAAATATGTGTTTTTGAGCTCTACAAATACGTGTTTTTGAGCTCTAGAATATGTGTTTTATGGGTGTGTTTTATGTTTCTAAAAATGCGTGTTCAGGCTGAGTTTACCGCTTTCAACTCACTCATCGAACGAAAAAAAACCTCGACTTTCATCTTGGCCATGACGTCATGAATTTCGAATGGAGTGTTCTATTTGTTCATCAACCAATCACATTTACTCTGATTATAATCAATCACTTGTTGATTTACATCAGAGAGGAGACACTTTTCTACTCTTACATCAGTGTTTTTCAACCTTGGGCTCATGACCCCCCCCCCGGCGTCGCATGAAATGTCTAATAATTACTGAACAAAAATATATTTAACATTTAATAATAATAAAAAAAAGAATCTTTTTCAAATGAAAACAAAACACACAGTGTTAAACATCTGTATTTTTCACTTTCTCAAATAATTAAATGCAGTATAAAGAAAAGAAGAAAGAGGAAAAAAATGAAATATATTAATACATAGAATACAGTATGAAAATATCTGAGCTGGCACACATTAATATACAGTATAACAAACAAACGTGATTAAAGAATAATTCTAGATTTTAAAAAAAAAAGTATTTGGGGTCACTAGAAATTAGTAAAATAGAAATGGGGTCAAGACAAGGAAAAGGTTGCAAACCACTGCTTTAAATCTTAAATTAAAAAAAATATTATATATATGTATTACTAAAGATAATGATAAAAAAAAATCATAAACCTGCAGCAAGGTGAACTTTACCAGGTTTTACTGCAAATGCAACAATTCTCCTGAAACCACTGCAGGTTTGTAGATGAAACCAGAAACTGATCAATTTAGAGCTGAAACATGGAGGATTGTGGGTAAAATCTGCTCTTTATTACACTATAATCAAAGTAATTCATGCATGTTTTTAAGGTAAACATTTATATCACTATTATCAAAGCTTTGGTTTGTTTGATAGTTAATTTATTCATTTCATTAATACATTTTAAAATACATTTCTTTCTTCTCATTGGAAAAGAAAAGAAGAAAAACACGAATAAAAGGGAGCAGAAAGAAGTCAAACTTATACTATCTAATAACACCCCTTCCGTAAAACATGAATTACATTAAACAAAGGCATTTTTTTAAATATCAAAAAATATATTTTTATCATTTCTTTATTATTATATATTTACAGTATTTCTTCATATAAAATATAATAAATATAACAGTATATTGTTATTATTTGATCTGTGCCTGTGTTTCCTTCTTTCCACCACTAGAGGGCAGCAAAGACCCGTTGTGAAATACACAATACACACAATACAAATGATTTTCCTTCAATATTTAAACACGATTAATATTTCAGTATTATTATTAAAGCTAACGTTAACTGTTTAATGTGTTTAATTTAAATTTTGATGTGGTTTAATGTGCTTCACATGATTTATTGATGGGTGCAGATTTAAAGTTGACTTGTTGAATAAATAAAACCTGATTAAATATAAAGTGAATAAACAGTTGTGACATGTGAACGCTTTGGGAAACCGGAATAAATAGTGTTTATTATAATAAAGTTATGATGAGTTTGGTGACCTCACCCATCGGTGACACGTTCTCCAGCTACAGATCAGTCACATCATGAAAACCACCTCACTGTCAGAACCGGACACGAGCCCCGCTCCGGACCACGAGCGGCCCGCGGACCACAACGTGAACCAGGACAAGAACCAGGATCGGGAGCGCGCTCAGCAGCAGGTCGCGCGCAGCACTGAGACCCTCACCATGGACCAGGAGATGAAGGTGACGGACAGCATCGAGGACCAGGGTCAGTGTGTAGTTACACAATAATTACACAACACGTGTAGTAGCAACAGTGTGTGTTTGTGTTGTTTAAAGATGTTTAATGTCACATTGTGTTGATTCCAACGCGCGTTTGTGTAACTTTCAGCTTGTTTTTACGTGTGTGTGTGTTTGTGATATGTCAGTGTGAGCTTCCACGTGGTCATGTGATGTACAGCTCAGTGTGTGTTTGTAGTTTGTGTCTCCATGAATATTTTCAGTTTGTGTGTTTTTATGATTGTTGTGTGTGTTTTTATGATTGTTGTGTGTGTTTTTATAATTGTTGTGTGTGTTTTTATGATTGTTGTGTGTTTTTATAATTGTTGTGTGTGTTTTTATGATTGTTGTGTGTGTTTTTATGATTGTTGTGTGTGTTTTTATGATTGTTGTGTGTGTTTTTATGATTGTTGTGTGTTTTTATAATTGTTGTGTGTGTTTTTATGATTGTTGTGTGTGTTTTTTATTATTGTGTGTCTTTATGATAGTTGTGTGTGTGTTTTTATGATTATCGTGTCTTTATGATTGTTGTGTGTGTTTTTTATTATTGTGTGTCTTTATGATAGTTGTGTGTGTGTTTTTATGATTATCGTGTCTTTATGATTGTTGTGTGTACTTTTTGAGTTTGTCGTGTATTGTTATGATTATTGTTTGTTTTTATGTTGTCTTTCTGCATCTCATGGTCATTTTTTAGTGGTGATACTGCTAATATGTGATATTTTGTGTTGTCGTGTTACTAGTGTATTGTGTAACTGTGGTGCTGTGTGTGTGTGTGTGCAGGTCTCCTGGAGAGCAGTGTGCGTCTGAAGCCTCATGAAGCTCAGAGCTATCGTAGGAAGGCTCTGTGGGTGTCCTGGGTCTCCATCATGGTCACCATCGTCCTGGCTGTAGCTGCTTTTAGTGAGGAGATAACACACACACACGCACATACACACGCACATGCACACACACACGCATGTATAAATTCATATAAAACAGCATATTCAATATCACTGTTAAATGTGTGTACACATGGAAAATGCATATAAATGTTAAATCTAAATGTTAAATCTAAATCTAATGTTAAATCTAAATGTAAATGTTAAATCCAAATTTAAATTTTAACTACGTCTAAATTTAAATGTTAAATCTAAATCCAAATGTTAAATCTGAATGTTACATGTAAATGTTGCATGTTAATGTTACATGTTACATGTAAATGTTAAATCTAAATGTAAATGTTGAATCTAAATATTAAATCTAAATCAAAATTTAAATGTTAAATCTAAATGTAAATATTGGCTTTGTGGTTAACATGTCCTCCTCACAGCAAAAGGTCCTGGGTTCAAGTCCTGGGGTAGACACTTGGGTCCTTTCTGTGTGGAGTTTGCATGTTCTCCCCGTGCTGCGTGGGTTTCCTCAGGATACTCAGGCTTCCTCCCACAATCCAAAAACATGATTTTAGGTTAATTGGAGTCTCTAAAATGCCTGTAGGAGTGAGTGAGAGTGTGAGTGGTTGTCTGTGTGTTGCCCTGTGATGGACTGGTGCCCTGTCCAGGGTGTACCCCCACCGAGCGCCCTATGAGAGCTGTATATAGGCATCAGCAGACCCCCGTGAACATGAAAACTGTTACATTTATTTTAAACATTTACATTTAGATGTAATATTTAGATTTAACCTTTAGATTTAAATTTCATGTGTACACATTTGTATCAATGATATGGAGCATGCTGTTTTACATGTGAATAAAGATCTAAATGTCACTCCATGCACACCGAGACACTGTACAGATGTCCGTGGGAACCAGCAGATGGTCAAACATCAGACCGTGACAGCGTTTAATGACGTTTCATGGTTACAGGCTGACCTTTGACCCTTTGTCACAACTTCACTCTTTAAATGATGCAAATCTTTGACTTTTACTGAGTTTTGTTTTTCTTAATAGTTTTGTATTTATTATTATTATTATTATTATTATTATTGGTGTGTTGAAGTTGTGTGTTTTTCTGCAGGTTTCATCGTGAACATGGTTTATTTTTGGTCTGTTTTGGTAACAAAGTGTGTGCTTTTTCAGCGTGAGCTTCAGTTTTTTCTGTCTTCATGTGCAGCTTCTGATTGGCTGAACGTTTGACTTTAACGTGTTTTAAAACAAAGATAAATAATAATGGTTTTAGTCCACTAGGGCATGATTTATAGATACATTTTCTATTTGTTGTGTGTCTCAGTTTGTGGTCGTGTGCATATATTGGAGCTTTATTTTCATCTTTGCTCTTTACTTCCTGGTTTTGTAGCAGTTTTTGGTCTGAATGAGGCTTTAGTTGCTGTGTTTTGTCAGTGTTGTGGGACCACGACCGTCAACCTTGGGGTCAGGACCCCATTTGGGGCCAGATGCCTTCAAGAAACTAAAATAATATTTGAGCCCATTGTTGCTTATTTTTACCCCTTTTCTGCAACTACACCACATGTTCCATATTTTTACCTATTTCATCACCTTTTCTTGCCATTTTTTGCTCATTACTCCCATTTCTGACACTTCTCCATCAAATTTCAATGCCTTATTTTACACATTTTTTCCGTTTCCAAGACATGTTCAGCACTTATAAACCCTTTCCACTACTTTTCCACCTCATGTCACATATGTTGACCCATTTTTGTCACATTTTACATTTTTTGTTGCCAATTTAACCACATTCACAATGTTTAATGCCCATATTTTGCCAGTTTAAACTAATTTTCCCTACATTTTTAAATTCAATTACCCACAATTTGCAACTTTTAACCAGTTACTGTAGTTTTTAAAATCCCATATCACCACCTTTTTCACCGTTTTTGGTCACTTTGAACCCATTTTATTTCTGATTAAAACAAGGATTTCCATCTTAAAGATGACCATATACTATGGCTTATGTAATAGTTTTAAGGTTGAGAAGCACTGCTTTAATATGTTCCATTAAACATGAGACCAGACTCCTACTGGTCTCTAAACGCTGACCCTTCCTCTCCTCATGCTTTATATCACATGTTCACATTCTTCTCTCAATGAACTTCATTCATCACCAATTAAACAATCAGTCTCATTAGCTGTGCATGAGGACACTTTAGCATTAGCATTAGCATGTCAGAGGTTTGTTCTGAGTGGAAACACGTGAAACATGTGGAGCAGAGAGAAGAAGAAGAGGTTTGACGTCCTGATGCAGACGGGACAGAAGGCCTCCAGGAAACACTCACACTCTCCTGGGAACCAATTAGACTGAGACACACACATACATGCACACACACACACACACACACACACAGCCGGATGTTTGAGAATCAGATGGCTGAGTGTGTGTACACAGTGTGTGTGTGTGTGTGAGCGTGACACACTCTTACTTGTTTGGCATCACTTTGTGTTTGCGTTTGGTTTTCATCTTTGTTTCCTCCTCCATTGTAGATATAAAGCTTATTATTATGATGTAATATTTACCAAGAATGGACTTTAAACCCCTCCCCGCCCCCCCATAAATGAATAAAAATAAAAAAAGTTTTTTTTCTTTCACGTCTATACACAGTGTGTACACAGTGTTATGTATTTTAAAAACAATGCCGTTCTGCGACACGACAAACCTTTGAAAAAAAATACAACCTATTTGACCATGTAGAATAATACTTTCCTGTTTGGTTTTCACTATTCAGTAACACAAATCTTAAAACCACAGAACACAATGTGCAAACAACACAATAGATTTTTTAAATACTTTTTTTAAGTTATTATTAAAAAAAAATAAGAAAATTGGGGGGTGCAGTTTGGTGCCCATCCAGCCGCCTGGGTTGCCTGGCAGGAAGGCCGGCCCAGGCTGCTTGACTTTTAAAATCCATTTATCGTCCGTAGTAGAACACATGATCACCTGTGCAAAGGTAGTTTGATGTGAGAAGTTATGACCTCAGAGTTGTGGTTGGAAACGATAATAAACACGAGTGATAATTTTAAAAAAAAACATTTTCAAGTGATTTTTAAGGTTGATTAACTTTTTTGCTGTTTGTTGTTTTTTGCTTCACTTCTTCTTGTGTTTTGTCATATATCTGTGATGTTTTTTTTCTTCTTCTTCTTGTGTTTTTTTATTCAATATTATTATTATAATTATTATTAATAATATTATTATTATATATGTGTGATGTTTTCTTCCAGCCGTCTCCATCATGCGTCACAGTGCCTCAGCGTTTGGATTTGCTGTAAGTTTGTCTTTTTCCTTCTTATAAAACTAAAAAACAATAACTAACTCTATGTCACACACTGTGTGTGTGTTCATCTGTGTGTGTGTCTGTTTATCTGTTGGTCTGTAGTTTGACGCCACCCTGGACGTGTTGTCCTCCGTCATCGTTCTGTGGCGCTACAGCAACGCCGCCGCCGTCCACTCAGCTCACCGTGAATACATGTGAGTAATAACAGCTGACCTGGCAACACACGGCCTCAGCTGTCTAAGGATGCCGATGGTTGCTATGGTTACCTCCACACAGGATGGTAACCATGCGTGACCAGGATGTTGGCCCCAGTTGGCCTTGGAGTCCCACTGGACTTTGTTAATTGGATGAAGGCACCACACACACACGCGCACACACACACACACACACACTCATCTTCCTCCTCATCCTCTTCCTCCTGCAGTGCCTGCATCATCCTGGGTGTGATCTTCATCCTCTCCTCCCTGTGCATTCTGGGAAAATCCATCCATGACCTGGCAACCCAGCTGCTGCCTGAAGTGGTGTGTGTGTGTGTGTGTGTGTGTGTGTGTGTGTGTGTGTGTGCGTGTGCGTGTGTGTTCACACTCCACATTCAGCTCTGCCACATGGTTAACAGGAGGTGGTTTAGAAACAGGCGTCACTTTTTGACTCATCCTTAATATAAATTTAACTCATCGTTGAAGAAAAGGCAGGAACTACAGCCCAGGCCCTTTCAAATTAAAAGTACATCTATTTTTCTATGGTTACATTACAGTGAAGCTGAGAACATTAGAAACAGATTATAGGTTATGTTTATTTATTTTATCTGTAAGTTCAACTCAAAAACTGTAGTTACATCAGACTTTAGTGTGTGTGTGTGTGTGTGTGTGTGTGTACACAGTTTGATCCTCATGTGACGATCATCAGAACTTTGCATAAATCACATCTAATGTCAATGATTCAATCGTTTATTTACGTCATGATTCATGTTTTCTCTATTCTTTAGCGCTCGTTTATCATGACTCAGCATTTTACAGCCACTGTGTTGGTTTTAAACCTCTGGTTTTCTGTCTGTGGGACGCTGACGGAGGATGTAGTGAAATATTAATGATGCTCTGAGTGTTCAGACCTGGCAACATTTACTAGGTGTGCTTGTTGAAGCAAAGCATTGTGGGTAATCTTTGAAGAGTAACTGTAAAGTGAATCAAACGATGCTGTACAGGGGTTAAATACGGAGCAGTTTAATGCACTTTAAAGTATGTAAGGCAGATTTTAGTCCCTGCAGGGTCTGTACTTTAAATTCCCCCCATTTTGTGACCAATTTCTATTTAATTTAGGGAAATTTTGTGAAATAGTTTAAGGAAAATTGCAGAATTTGGAAGGAAAATTGAGTTCTTTCCACATTTTTAGAGCTAAAAATGAATGTCATAAACATGGGAAACTCACCAAATACTGTGAAGTTTCATTGATTTTTAGCTTTTGAAGGGACTGAGTTAATTTACTTAATTATTCATTTATTGTTACTTTCTGCTGTGGGCCAATTTGGACGCTGTAGAGGACCAGATTTGGCCCCCGGGCCATGAGTTTGACATATGTGCTGTAGATGTTCTCTGTGTGTTTTCCTCCAGGACGACTTCCTGTTTGGCGTGTCCATCGTTAGCGGTCTGGTGTGCACGCTGTTAGCTGTCATCAAGTTCATGCTGGGAAAAGTCCTGACGAGTCGAGCACTGATCACAGACGGTGAGCGAGCAGCGTGCACTGACACACTGACACATGTCTGTGAGCTGGGCCTGTAGCCATAGTGACACATGTCACACGTCCTCGCCAAACGCACGTGAGATGTGACCACGCCTCCTTCTCTCCACAGGGTTCAACTCTCTGGTCGGGGGCATCATGGGGTTCTCAATCCTGATCAGCGCTGAGGTCTTCAAACATGAGCCCATGGTCTGGTACCTGGACGGGACCACGGGGGTCCTCATCGGCCTCATCATCCTCGCCTACGGAGTCAAGTGAGTGACGATCAGTGTGAAACTGTAGTTTATTATTTATATATATATATTTATTTGGGGAGATATTTGTCTAAAAAATATTCACAAATATATCCACAATCTTAGCATTTATTTTTTAGATTTTCACGTGTTTTTTTAGATTCACTTGTTTTTCAGAAACGTCATCAAAACATAAATTAAGCATGTGAAAAATCTGAAAAATTGTGAATATTTTTGATACATAGTAGCTATCGCACCCTGTGCTCCATCACGTCCTTGTCCTCCTGCTCCTCAGGCTGCTGCTGGACATGATCCCTCGCCTCCGTCAGACCAGGAACTACGAGCGCTTTGAGTGAGAGATGACGGAGCGTTCACTGTCGCTGTACATACGTGTTTAACCACGAGGACCAGCGTGATGTCACTTCCTGTCAAAGTGACGACTGTGTTCGTTCAGCAGAGGAAGAGGAACGTACGCTGCTGCTGCTGCTGCTGAGACGGGAGATAAGTGTGTATTTAAAGAAGAAACTTTAGGTTATCACCAAATAAACACAAATAGTGAGTTTGAAAAGAGCTGCACACAAACAAATGTGACTTTATAAGCAAGAATGTTCTGAAAACTAACACTGTATACTTTTATTTATTATATTTAATCATCATTAGATGACCAGGATGGAGATGTTGCAGATAAAAAAGTTACAGAGACATGTGATGTGTGTGTGATTTAATGACAGGAGTGTCAAACTCTCCATATACATAAAATACTAAATATGTAAGTATTTTGAGTTTCTTTAACAGTTTAACATTAAAAATGACTGCGATCATGTTATGAAAGCACCAGGAATACTGTGAGAACCTGCAAACACTGTTGAGTTTCATTTACACAGTGATTCATATTTTCTCTGTCATTTTTACTTTCTCCTGCGGGCCGAATTAGATGCTCCAAAGGGCCAGATTTGGCCCCCGGGCCATGAGTTTGCCACATGTGCCCCATGACCCTAAAACACTGCCCAATCTGGCAACACTGACCTGTAGAGACAATCTTAGCATTGTGCTCCACCTGGTGCAAATCAAGTGTTTATCATGTTTGAGAACATGTGAGAGAACCATGTGATCTGTTGCAGCCAATCAGGACAAACCACAAGCATAAATAACAGGTGAGGTCAGTGCTGCCCCCTGGTGGAGACAACAATGATCTTTCTTTCTGAGCCTTTTTGTCTTCTACTTTATTTCACATTTGTCCTGTAAAAAATGTAGCAATATCATTGTTTTCTGTTGAATTTAGTCTCTGTTTATTATTTCATTTACTTTTAAAGCGTTTTTTAAAGCTCATCTGAACATCTTTACTTTTCCAGTATTTAAGTACAGATGCATTTAGAAAAGAAATAAAACTTGTCTTTCCTTCTGCCCTTTTAACACTGTGTTAATATAATTATTATCTGAGTAAGGAGTTTGATTTTCTTACTTTGTCCATTAACATATAAAATATATATATTTTGGACTGGATCGTTGTGCTTTGTTTTGGGTTTGTGGTTTTTCCTAAAACTTTTGTATTGATTAAATGTGAATTATTGAAGACATGCCTTTAATCTGAAATTATTTGCTATCGGTTGCTTTGTGTTTCTGTTCATATTAATTTTATTTTTTTTAAAGTATGTATACGTCACTATGAGTTGTTTTAACATCTTTGAACAGAAGACACTAGGCACAAAATATCATTTTGGTTATAAAAGCAAAGTTTAAACCGAAACATGAAGAAAAAGTTACAAAAAAAAAAAAAAAAAAACGAAGAAGAAAAAGTTACAAAAAAAAAAAGAAGAAAAAGAGGATGAACGAGTCCAAGCAGCAGCTAAATGTGAAGTTTAATGAGTTTTTCGATTCGTTTTCAGAGCAACAGATAAAACAAGACGTTTAAAAAATAATAAGAAAAAAAAGCTCAGTGACTTGATATTTGTAGAATTACTATTTTATTGTGTGAACACTAGGGGGCGCTAAGTGCAGGTTTCAGAGTCTACGGTGGACACCGGCATCTGTAAACGGACTTCATGACTTTGGTAAGACCACCAACGTTTAAGGTACAAGTAGCGCTACATGTTTAATGTATATTTAAGTAGTTCACTTGGACTGGTAGTGGTAGTTTATAGGCTGCTGTCGCCATGGGAACACAAGGAAATGTGACGGCCGTTACTTCCGGGTCTGACAAAAAACGACTCGATAGCACCACTAGCGGCAGGAGGCTAACATGCAGGGCCATTAAACTGACATTAATGCAATAATTATCCCAATGTGTTAATGTTAAATTAAAGCGGAAAACTGTACAACACTAGCATAACACACAAAATTTTGATTTTGGTAGAAATGTGTAGAAAGCAGAAATTAACAGACTTATTTACTTTATATTTATATATATAATTTACACTTAAATATTTTAATGTGTTAAAATACATAAAAAGTACTCTCTAGTGGTTAAATTTAGTATTAGTTTGAGGCCTAGGAGGTTAAAATCATTAGTTTTTAGGGCAAAAATCCCTTAGTAATTAGATTTCATATAAATTATATAGTTTAAGGCAGATGTAGGCAAGTTTTATCACATCAGGGGCCACAAAAATGTGTTTGTATGATCAGAGGGTCACATGATCAACATTGATGTCAGTATTTAAAATAATGAACTATCTGAGCATTAATACAGGAAAGAACAAAGAGTTTTTATAGTCATTTTGTGTGTTTTTCTGTCATTCTGTGTATGTTTGTTGTTGCCTTGCTCGTTGTGAGTTTGTGGAGTATTTTTCATGTTTTTCTTCTCTTTTTGTGTACTTTTGCAGTCATTTTCTGTAAATTTGTATAATTTTCTGAGTAATTTTGTGTGTTACTGTTGTTGTTTTGTTCATTTTTGTACCAGTTTTGTGTTTTTGGAGTATTTTTTGTGTTTTTACCTTGTCTTTTACTGTATTTTCCTGCAATGTGGTAATTATTTGTATTTTTTTATGTATTCTTGCTTTTTTTTTTCCTGTATTTTTATGTCATTTTGTACATTTACTTTGCGGGCCGCATAAAATTTGACCACAGGAATTCTGAGTACCACCTGTCAGAAAATTTCCTATGTTTCCCTGAAGTGTGTATGTTTGGGAATGGCATGCTCATCTATTAATGACACGTCTAGGGGAGGTTTTGACAGGCGTTCTTGGGGAGCAGCATTTGTGCTCGGCTACTGAACACATAACACTATCATAAGTTACCTCCGCTCTCTGCATATTATTTTCCCTTCCAATAACTGGCCTCCGGGGGGGGGCTGTCTGACCTTTTTAACTACAGTCCTAAAATGAGAGCTGGGACCAGGGGTTTCATACCGCTGCCTACAGTCTCAGACTGGGAGCTGGGTTAAATTGGTGGAATGCTGGTCTACAGGCCTGTTGAGCCCCCCTGGGGGCTATGATGTTGGATTTAGGACCCAGGGACTCAGGAGCAGCTGGAGGGTGGTCAGGGGGACATCCAGGCTCTCACCCCCCAGGTTTAAAACCCCTGTGACAGAAAGACCCCAGCTGGGCCTGTACAACCAACACAGAGGTCAGAGGTCAACATCAGGTCTAGAAAACAGGTGAGTATGTCTATTGGGGTGATTGATATCAGATTGAGGATGCACACTAATCATCCTTCTTTATTTTAGTTTCAAGCTAACAATGACCAAACTAAAACACAGAACATGCTGGTGGATTTTCCACATCCTAAAATAATCTCAGCCTCAGGGATCATTTATTACTGTCTGAAATAATACCTCATCTCTACTTTTGATTTCAAATAAAAACTAATGTGAACACTGAGCTGACGAGCTCACAAAGTAAAGTTATAACCGTGATCAGCTTCAAACAGGAGACACATCCTGGGGTCTGATCCACCTCAGCAGGGCCGCCCCCCGGGGAGGGCGTCTAGTGTTACTGGCCGGGGGTCCACTACTTCTCAAAAGTTAAAATTAGCATTTGAAATTATTTCAAAATAAAAGCATTTGACTGCTGATGTTGTTTACATCCTGATCGATGACACCTGCTGAGGCTCCGCCCCTTCCGTCCGCCTGAAGTAGGAAGTAAAGAGGCAGCGAATGGAAGCACTGGGAACCAGTGTGAGTCCAGTTTATTATGTCTAAACACACCTGTACCACTTTAATCATGCTGTGATTGATTGGTGCGTGACATCATTAGCGTCATTATCACATTTAAAATATAAAAACATTTCATTTGCTCTTCAATGACTGAACTAATGAATATCAGAGAAAAGAAATAGATTTATATTTGTCATTAAATGTCGTTGCATTTCACTAGTGAAACAAACAAGAACAGAACATAAATAAAGACAAATATATATTCTACAGAAATGTTTGTTATGAAATAACAAATATAAACACAATCATATAAAGTATCTGTGTAGCCTGTGATGATGATGATGATGATGATGAGGAATGTGAGCCTCCCTCCCCCTCAGCGCTCACACACACAGGCTGGGGCTCTCCCCATAGGAACCTCCTCCTCTGATGGTGGCTGAGCTGGACTGAAGGAGAAGGAGAAGAAGAAACAAAAGCAGCTGGGAGGAGACGAGTGTGAGAGAGAGCGGTAAGCAGGAGGATGGAGGAGAGGAAACGCATCATCACATGTTTACTGTCATCACCTGTTGGTCAGAGACTTCAAACTTCTCCTTCATGTAATCCCAGGATGAGGAACATAGTGAGGAACATAGAGATGATTGACGCTTTGCAATGATTCTGCTAATGTTTGTGTGGCTCAGGATCAGAAACAGTATGAATGAGTTCTTGCTTTACTGTAAACTCACTGGGTTAGGGAAAAAAAACCATGATGATGATGTTGAACATTCATCTGATTCTTCAGAGCAGCAACATCAGGTTCATCCTCCTGTAGTGAGGGAACATTCTACCGTTCATCTACATCTACAGTGTGAATAGATCAGAATAATAAACACTAAGTTACACGTGAACTAACTTTGTTTCTATTGGATCAGCATCAGCTCTGATCAATGAATCAATAACGTAACGTAGGGCTGTTAGAGCAGCAGGTGAAGAGTTAACGTTGTGTTGGCTCAGAACATAAAGAGCTTTGATCCTCTCACAGCTGGACAATGTCCATCTGGAACCTTCTCCATTGTCTGTAGAACCAACCAGGATTTCATCACATCAACACATTCACTGGCTCTGAGCCTCCACTGGGGGCGTGTCCTCCACTGGAGGCGTGTCAACCACTGGAGGTGTGTCCCTCACTGGAGGTGTGACCTATGACCTCACCTCACTGACACACACTCATCATCCTCCTCTCCCTCCTCCCACTAATGAATGGAAACATTTTTATTGATTGATTGATTTAGATCATGTAAATTACAACTTAAAATCAGTTTAAAATAAAATAAAATAAACAAACATCAAGAAATAACAACAAAACAGTATCTTGCATCTTCAAATTCCTATGCATCTTAGTTTAAGTGAACAAAAATGAGTTGGAACCACTTTAATCTTGTCTAGTGTGTGTGTGTGTGTGTGTGTGTGTGTGTGTACTGTAGGTGGAGGCCTGAATGAACAATGGGTGACTGGAGTTTTCTGGGGCGGCTGCTGGAGAACGCTCAGGAACATTCTACAGTGATTGGAAAGGTGAGGGCGTGGTTGGATGCAGCAGTGTGGTTGGATGCAACAGTGTGGTGGGATGCAGCTGTATGGTTGGATGCAGATGTTGGATACTGATGTTTGTCCCTCCCCCTTAGGTGTGGCTCACGGTGCTGTTCATATTCCGTATCCTGGTGCTGGGGGCAGCAGCTGAGGAGGTGTGGGGGGACGAACAGTCAGACTTCACGTGTAACACGCAGCAGCCCGGCTGTGAGAACGTGTGCTACGACGAGGCCTTTCCCATCTCACACATCAGGTTCTGGGTTCTTCAGATCATCTTTGTGTCCACGCCCACCCTCATCTACCTGGGCCACGTGCTGCACATTGTCAGGATGGAGGAGAAGAGGAGGGAGAGGGAGGAGGACCTCAGGAAGTCCATGCGGCACCAACAGGACCACGACCCTCCTTTTTACCATGGAGGGGGCGGGAAGAGAGAGAAGCCCCCCATTAGGGACGAACACGGGAAGATCCGCATCCGAGGAGCTCTGTTAAGGACCTACATCTTCAACATCATCTTCAAGACGCTGTTTGAAGTGGGCTTCATCATGGGCCAGTATTTCCTCTACGGGTTCCACCTCCGGCCGCTCTATAAGTGTGGCCGATGGCCGTGTCCCAACACTGTCGACTGCTTCATCTCCAGGTCACATGTTTAGTCTGAGACTAAATGCACTCAGGAGCCATGGTTACATGATGGCCACGCCCCCCACAAGCTCAGTAGGATGTGATTGGCCTGAGAAAACACAACGTTATAGAAGGAGACACAACATAAACACTTCAATACAGACAGAAGGGTAGTTATTATAAGCATTATTATGATTATTACAAACAGTATTATTATTATTAATTATTATTATTATTTTAACAATAACAATGTGCACTAAGATACACAAAATAGTCTTCTGTATTAATAAATAAGTTGTATGATGTGTCACTATCAATTTAACTAATTAAATTTGATAAAAAACCACACAAAATAACATTATATAATAATAATAATAATAATAATAATCATAATAATAATAATAATAATAATAATAATAATAATAATAATAATAATAATAATAATAATTATTATTATTATTATTATTATTATTATTATTATTATTATTATTTACGTTCCTGTTCAACGGGCGTGACTAATCTGCCAGCCCGGACACATTTGCACTTACACCGGAACTCCGGCGGAAAGTTCGATCAGCGGAGCGCAGAGCTACTTCCGCTTTCCGCAGCAGTGTCAAACTGTGTTTAATCTCTCTACTGTTGCCATAGCAACAGGTGACACGCATACGTTGTTTTTGCTGTTTATATGATTTAAAAACTTAACAAAGATATGTTTTATCTCTCGTGTCTAATCAGCTGTGATTGGCTGTAATTTACGGTGTCGTCACGTGGATCGGTGTGACGTCATGAGTCAAATGTCGTTAATTTCCGGTTAGCCGTTCATGGAGCTAACAGTAAACGGTAAGAAACTCACTAATACTTTATTATTGGTTTGAAAATACTCAGAATAACTGTAGTTAAAAAATAGACAGTTACTAACAATAATAAACACGTTCATTAATAAATTAAATACAAACATAGAGTAAATATAAACCCTTATTAAAAACACAAAATGATTTCCTTTATTTCCTTACATTTTTCTTTTAAGGAAATTTATTTGATAGCAGAGGAAAATATAATAAAATAGAAAGCAATTATTGTCATACACAATGTATGGGAAGAACTAGTCTAAACAGGGTTTTTCAACCTTGGTTTTGGGACCCCATGTGATTTCCCCCCATCCCCCCCCCCCCCCCCCCCCATCCCCCCCCCCCCCCCCCAAAAAAAAAAAAAAAAAAATACACATCAAACACACAATAAAGATCAAATAACTGTGTCCTACACTGAAACTTTCTCAAATATAAATCGAGTTCAAATACAATGCAGTAAAAATATCTGAGGATATCTGAGGTGGCTACTCCGTATTAGTAACACACTTTAATAAACACACTAATATAAACACTTTAAAAAACACACATTTTAAAGGAGTATATTTCAAGATGTATAAATCATAGTGGTTAGTGTAACTGCAGTGTTCAGCGAAGCATCAACTGTTTATCACTAGAGCACAGTTGATTAGTTACTGTAACTAGAGGATGGATTACCGACCGAACCCCGACGGCACTGGACGGGTCGGGTTCGGACAAATATTTATAACTGGTGGGTCGTGTTCGGTCACATGGTGTCGTTTGCGTGCAGCGTTCTTCCTTTCCTGCTGCAGCTACTGTCGCTCTGAAGAATGCAGCTTTAACCGTCTTCTTCTCATTCTTCTTTATTTCCGGGTGTTGAAACGCCTCTCCGAACCGTTGAACGTGCACCAGCGTCATTTGACTTCACGTCTGCAGAAATGCGCAGGAAAATTTGTACCCGGAACAGCATTACAAAATATATCACACAGTCTGTTCAAGGCAATAGGGAGAAATGTGTGTGGGCTCATTCTCTTTGGTTTGAAGTGCTTCATCACCCATTAGAATTAAAAGACTTAGAATTAATGTTTATTTTTTCACAAACCCTGCCCTACGCTCCTTTAATAAACACACTTTAATCAACATGATCAAAAAATTGATCTAGAAGAAAAATGTCTCTGGGAGTCGCCGTCGTTTGTGAGATAAAACTGAGATCACGACCCTAAAAATGTTGTGAACCTGTGATTTAAAGTGACCGTAAACATGAGTGTCGTACATTAACAGTTGTTTTTGTTTCAGACCCACAGAAAAGACCATCTTCATCATCTTCATGCTGGTGGTGGCTTGTATCTCGCTGGTTTTGAACCTGTTGGAGATCTACCACCTGGGCTGGAAGAAGCTAAAACAGGGCGTGGCCAACGAGTTCAGCCCTGACCACGACTCACTGGTATTGGACAGGGAGCCTGGAGGCCACGCCTTCTCAACACAGAGGTCTTCATCACACCTGGCGTCGCTCCCAGTCTATGCCAGCGTGAGTGCCGTGGAGGAGGAAGGAGCCTACAGCTCATTGGAGGGCCCAGGCTCCGCCCCCGGGCCTGCGTTACACAATGCGGAGGACGTGGCCGACCTCCTGCTGGAGGATGAGCAGAACTGGAGCAATGCGGCGCTAGAGCTACAAAGTCTCCATGACAAGTGTTCATGGTCCTCCTCCAACCTAGCCTCGCCCCCTTCCTCCTCACACTCCTCCTCCTCTAACTCTCCTGTGGAGGTGACGCCTACATCTGAAGACCAGCCCCACCCCTCCACCTTCCCCACGCTGCCTCGCAACACGCCGCTGGCTATGCTCTACCCTCAGGAGCCAAGTGTGGAGCAGGAAGAAGACACAGACCTCTCCTCCAATCATCAGCTCCCCACAGTGAGGGCGGAGCTTCATCAGCCGCCTGCAGACGTTTGGAAGCTGGGATGGGCCGGACGCAGCGGAGGCTTCAGAGTGAGACCTGACGACCTGGAAGTGTAGCTACAACACACACACACACACACACACACACACACACACACACACACACACACACACACTCTGAAACCAGGGCAGGGATGGAAACCAATCACCTTATTCACGTGTCTCCTCAAAGGTTTTGTTCATAATATATTTGTGAAAACAACAATGTGTTGAAACAATGATTTTCAGAAGAAACAGTTGAATCCTCCTTTACGTAGAGTTGAACTTCTAGAATGATCTAAATATCCCTGAGTCACATGCAGATATTTAGCTTTAAACAGATCAAATGCAGCTGCTGCTGAATCCACAGAAATATGAAGAAGTTTAGGTTGTAGTGCAGATTTAACCCTTTAATGACCTTTCAAAGCACTATGATCACCTTTACGTGAACCTTTCTAACACAAACCCGTGAATGTGAGGCTTTATGAAATGTTTCCTTCCTAACCGCGTGGTTGGAGCTGACAAAGATTTGCACACTTAACTTAGATTTAAATGACCTCTGACTTATTCTGGATTAGAGATGTGGGACAGATGTGGGTGGAGAGGGTTAAGTTATCTCAGATGATCAATGATGTCACCTAGTCACACAAACCAAACGGATGTTTGAAGAATCGTGCCTTGTGTCTGTGTGATCATGTCCATGTTCTCACATGTTTACACAAATGTTCCTGAATAAACATTTTGTAATATTAAAGAAAAGCAACTTTCATCTGAAATCTGTGACTAATCCCGTTTAATATTCTACTTCAAATCAGAACGTCTGATTGGACCTGAGGGAGAGAACTCGTGGGAAATATTTTACTATCAACTCACTTCTTTTAAAACTTATTGGAGCTCTAAATCAGGGGTGTGGAACTCATTTTAGTTCAGGGGCCTCATACAAAGTAGTTTGATCTTAACTGGGCGTCAGATTTTTGTACTTTACAAGACGTATAAATCATAAATACAGTATTTAAGGTGCTGAAAGTCCCTGCAGGATTTTCTCTTTAAAAATTGTGTGTGTGTGTAAATGGACTTGATTTTATAAAGCGCTTTATCACCACACTGAATCAGTCTCAAAGCGCTTTACATATCATTCACCCATTCACTCTCACATTCACACACCGGTGCCATGCAAGGCGCTAGTCGACCACTGGGAGGAACTTAGGGTTCAGTGTCTTGCCCAAGGACACTTCGACACATAGTCAGGTACTGTGATCGATCCCCCAACCTCTCGATCAGAAGACGACCCACTACCACCTGAGCCACGGTCGCTGTGTGTGTGTGTGGTGTGTGTGGTGTGTGTGTGGTGTGTGTGTGTGTGTGTGTGTGTGTGTGTGTGTGTGTGTGTGTGTGTGGTGTGTGTGTGTGTGTGTGTGTGTGTGTGTGTGTGTTGTGTGTGTGTGTGGTGTGTGTGTGTGTGTGTGTGTGTGGTGTGGTGTGTGTGTGTGTGTGTGTGCGCGCGTGCGTGCGCGCGTGTGTGTGCGCGTGCGTGCGTGCGCTGACTGTACTAATTCTTTGTCCAGGTTCACATTCTCAGTCTTTCTGACCAAACAAACTCTAACCCTGTGTTTGTAAAAAGGCCTTGAATTCTTTTGTGTTGTAATGTGACATTCAGAGTGTTGGGGTGAATAGACAGGGTGTGTGTGTGTGTGTGAAAAACTCAAGCTTTATTTAAGCTCAGATGTGTTTAAAGAAAGAATGACTTCTTTATTTAGGGAGAGAGAGACATGAGGGACACGAGAAACATGACAAACATGAGGGACATGAGGAACATAGGAGGGACATGGAGGGTTAATCCTGACATCCCATCATGGCGGCGGTGACGGGCAGAGGTTGTGGGGCGATCCGACTCATCGTAAACACCTTAGGGCTATCGTAGTGGTAATAGTGGGAGCCTTTGAACACCTTCACTCCGTCCGCCCCACACAGAGCTCCATCCAGGTCGGACAGGGGGAGGGTGGCATTACTGGCCACCACCCTGGGTGTGGCCTCCAGGTCCACATCATGCATCATGCGTCCTGTCAGAGGAACCGTTGGCATATATATCATATATCAACTAATCTATATTAGCGAGTCTATATGAACTAATCTACACTGAACCAGTCTATATGAACCAATCTATATCAACTAATCCATATGAACCAGTCTATATGACTTAGTCTATATGACCCAGAGTGGTGGAGTCCAGACCTTGGATGATGTGGACCATGTGTTCATCAGGGCAGACAAAGGCTGCGTCCACATGTCCCTCTACTCCGAGCTCCTCCTTCAGGGTCTTTGGGTATTCTGAGATCAGGGTGTAGTGGGCGTCACCCTTGTAGATGTAGACCTGATCGTCCTGGAAGCAGAACAGTTGAGTTAGTGGAACCAAAGGGTTCTCCATCATCTACAGCTCACCTTGATCATGTAGATCTTATTGGCGTAGGAGAACACGGCGTCTACGCCTGAGGTCACTTCCTTCCAGACCCTGGTGATGGAGAATGGGTGGAGTCCGTCTCTCTGGGTGTCCATACGCATGTACGTATCACCTGAGTCATTGATCTGCGATATGATCACATGCTCCCACTGTGTGTGTGTGTGTGTGTGTGTGTGTGTGCGTGTGCGTGTGTGCTTGCGCGTGTGCGTGTGTGTTTACCTTTAAACATGTAGGTTTTTCCTGAATCATCAGCAGTGATGGCGTCCAGTTTGAATTCACTACATTTGGGAACGGTTCCATTGCCGTGACCTTCAGGACAGACGTAGCGGGTTAGCTTTAAGTTATCAAAGTTCTATGTGACGTTCTGGTCCTTCAATCACTCACCCATGCCCTTGCATTTCATGAAGTATCTGCGTGCATCCTTGGGGTACCCGGGAGGAACCTCTCCTGTGACCGGGTGGAATCTGGTGAAGTTGTGTCCATGGAAACAGTAGTAGTGTTCCACCCAGCGGAATACGGAAGTGCATGCGGGCACCTGGGACCACGTCTTGGTCTTCACCGTCTTTGTGTCGATGTCGTACACATGCACATCGTGTCCTGCTGGGCCACATCAGTCATCAGAGGGTTGCTGGTTCTAACCTGGTCCTTGTAGTCCCTTAACTCTAACTGCTCGTGTTCTACGTTTGTGTGTCTGCAGTGTGATTTATTGTGTTGATAACTCAGTGTGTGTTAGTGTGTAGTATGTCATGTACACTGGTGTCAGTGGTTGTTGTTGTGCTTTAAATGGTACTTGTCCTACCAAACTGGTCATTTTACATTTTTTAGTATTTTTGATCCTTTTAAATGTTCCTACATGTTTGTGTTGATACCTTTAGTGTCACTAATGGGTCTTAGCATTATTTATTGTTGTGTTGCTAAATCGTTGCCGTTGTCTCTTTTCTTCTTTACATCCTCTCTCTTTGTTTGTGTTAATGCAAGAAGTTTGTCTCATTTCCCTGAGATATTTAGCATTATTTTCCCCTGGTTCTGTTTCTTGGGTCTACTGTAATGTGTGTACTTGAGTTAGTTTAGTTAGCATCTCCTTCAGCTGAATCTAGTTAGTGTTGTGTGTGCGTCACTAGGGGGCATCATAGACCTGCCTTTAAAGAACAGGACAGAGTCCGTCATGCACTCTCCTTTGGGACACTCCACAGCTGCATCCAGATGTGAGGGGACTCCTGGGAAGTCCTCCTGGATCTCTTTAGGGTACCCTTCTTCTAGAGTATGGTTGTAGTAGCTAAACACCTTATCGTCCTTGGAGGGGTTTTAAAGAACAGGTCAGAGGATTAAAGCAGCAGCAGAAGAAGAAGAGTGTGCTGCACGTCAGATGTACCAGGAAGAAGTAGATGTGGTCGTGGTCATCCTTGTTGTCCTCGTCGTGCATGCGGAAAGCAGCGTCCACGTGGCCGATGTGATGGATGTCATCCAGCTCTTGGAAGGACTCATTGGAGAGGTGGGCGGGACCAACAAAGCCCTTCCATAGATGTTGACCTGAGGAGCGACCGATATTAAGTTTGTGCAGAAAACAAGATGCTGTGAATGAAGTGTTTCTCACCTTTGAAGAAGAAGGCGTTTCCCTTCTCATCAGGAGTGATGGCATCAAACTCCAGACCTTCACAACGCTCAGGCAGAGCAGCTTCAAGTGTTCCAAAGAAAAAACAACTACTTCAACCTCCAAAATTCATGTTTTTGCACATTAACGCTCGTAATGTAAATGCACCGCAGTGTTTGGAATAACATGAAACAGATCAAGTTTGGAAGAACTCACCATTTACTGTTGCTTGATGTCTGTAAGAGAAAAGTTAACAATTAGTGCAAATACACAATATACCAATCTATATTAATCAATCTGTATCAACCAATCTCTATTAATCCATCAATATCAACCAATTTATATTAATCAATCTATATCAACCAATCTCTATTTATCAATCTTTTTTAACCAATCTCTATTAATCAATCTATTTCAACCAATCTATATTAATCAATCTATATCAACCAATCTCTATTAATCAATCTATTTCAACCAATTTATATTAATCAATTTATTTTAACCAATCTATATCAACCAATCTATATTAATCAATCTATATTAATCAATCTATATTAACCAATCTCTATTAATCAATCTATTTCAACCAATTTAAATTCATCAATCTATATTAACCACTCTATATTAAGCAATCTATTTCAAGCAATCCATATTAATCTGTTTCAACCAATCTATATTATTAATGAATCTATATTAATCAATTTATTTCAACCAATCTATAATAATCAATCTATATTAATCAATCTGGATCAACCAATTTATATCAACTAATCTATATTAACAAATTTATAACCACTCAGTCAGGCTCAGTCCTGCTAATACTCAGACTCTGTACATTGGGATTTGTTTAGCTGTTGAACTTTAGTCTCTGGTGTTGATCAGTGTTTATGAAGCATCAGGTGTTTCTTCTTCTGTGAATTTATAAATGAAGGTTTGAGTCTCTGAGTTCTCACTCTATCCTTTCCTAGAACATTCCCTCACTTTTCCTTCTATTTTTAAAAGTAGTTCAGAGGACCAGTATAAAGGACCAGTATAAAGGACCAGTACTCACACAGGTGCTGCTGTGCTGAGGGCCAACATCAGGCCCAGAACCAGAGTTTTCATGATCAGCTCCATGTTGTCCTGATCAGGTCCCAGTCTCGCAGAGCTGAGCTGGTACGTGATCCCAGGCTTTTATTCTTAAATCCATGTGGGTGGACCCGGATGTGTTTGCACAACATGAAAGTACTTGTGTACTTGACGATCTGTTTTCTGTGAATTTGAATCATGATGAGGGAAAGCATGGAGCATGAACTTTACTTTTATCTGAGGGAAAGTTCTAGAGTTTAATTTATCAGAGACATGCAAGGATTCAGACTGAAGGAAAAACCCTGATTGAATTTGATTGGCCACAGGCACTGCCATCTAGTGCTAGAATAACATAAAGTAACAACTCATAACATAAAGTAACAACTCATAACATAAAGTAACAACTCATCTAGTGTTAGAATAACAAAGTAATTTAACATCAGTATCAACAACATTATTCAACATAGTCAGTGCTAAATATTCACTTGGACCATGTGACTCATTCCACTTATTCTGCATTGAAAGCATAGCAGTGTTTAACTGTTAGTATTAGCATTATGCTAATCCCATGTATCTGTAAGGAAGTTTCTCAGCTAAACACTGGAACCTCTGACACTCTTCCTTCGGAATTCATAATGACTTGGTTGGAATAATCTGTTATTACACCAGGGTTCCTCAAGGGCTGCAGTCTTGCAGGTTTTAGAGCTCTTCATCAGAGTCTTCATCAGTCGCAGAGTTAGGAAACCTCAGAACCTTTTGCCCTGATTGCAGCATCGATGATGCCTTCAAACAAACACCAGTTAGAAGTATTGACTGTGAATCCAAAGTCTGATCCAAGCAGGCGCCAGTCACAGGTCCAGGGGACTAAATTTATGTGGGTCCGGAGTGTTTAGAGAAGGTATGAGGTAATAATTGTTCTTGAACTGTACAGAAAACATTGTGCAATGCATTGAGTTCATAAAGAGCTCCAAACAACACGAAGCAGAGTAAATGTTAGAGTCACAGTATTTATTTTGTTTTCTTCACTGTACAAACATTATGAAACCCAGGCTGAGGTTAAACATGTTTGCTCTACTGACCACACACTGATCACACGCTGATTACAATGAGCTGAGAATGGAAAAGTAGATCCAACTCAAGGGTTAAGGTCCATTGACATTAATATGTGTTCTTCTGTACTGTGATGTTTTAGATCTTAAAAAGGAGAAGACTGAGGAACGATGCTGTTAGAACACCAAAGTCTGTCGTTCCATCACAAGAAAGCACAAAGTGTTACAGATGTGACTAAAATCTCATCAGACTTTGATAAACTACAAATTTTAATGAATACACCTAACCCTAACCCATATCTCTGTTGATTCTCCACCTTTGAAAGATCTGAAAACATTTGAAGTGAGAAAGTGACCAAGTAGAATATCAACATGTGCTCATTTGATCCATAAAACTCAAGTACACACATGTAATTCACACATTTTCAGTGACCCTCCATTGTGCTACTCACTAAACTTCCTGTACACACGTGTGTAGACATATGTGTGTGTACATACATGTGTACACAGGGACAGAACTCTGGGAATGATTGCTCTGATGGCTGCTAAAGGGGAGGGACAGGAAGGACTAGGGGAGGGACAAAGGACAGGATGCTGTGGGACTTGGGAACATCAGTGAGAGGAACCACTCTGTGTGTGTAGATCTACAGAGCTGCTGACCCTCTGTAGTGCAGCATTAGATTCAGCCCCTACTGGTATTACTGGTTTGTAACCATTGGATTGTATAAACTCTAGACTGGATCCTCCTCCTGGGAACATCACACCTGGTTTTCCTTTGAACGGCCACAGTAGATCATACTGTAGATCAGACATGTATGTTATCTCCCGGTACTTGTTTTGTTGGATGGATGGAAGGTTGGATGTAAGGATGTTGGAGGAGGATTACATATTTATGTCTAAAGAAGCTGTGACTCTGAGAACCTAAACTGACTTTAGTCCTAATGGGATGGGCTCTAAGAGCTCCTCAGGTCTTCATACGATCCCCCATGGTTTCTTTGTACTGGTAGATCTTCAGGCAGTGGTTCATGCTGTCTGAAACCACCATGTGGCCCCCAGGGAGGAGAGCCAGACCCCTGGGGCTGCTCAGGCTGTCTGTCACCAGAGGCCAGCCGACGCCCTTTGATGGGTAGATGAGGACGCGGTGGTGCTGCTTGCCCCAATCTGCTACCAAGACATCTCCATCGCTGTCAATACAGAGACCCCATGGGCAGCTCAGAATGGGCCCCAGACCTGAGCAGACCCCCAGGATCCTGATGGTGTTCCAGCCAGGCTCTAGGACTCGAATGCACGGGACACGACCTGTTTCATTGCCTCGCTCGGACACAGCCATAAGCCCCGTGGTGAGGCAGGCAGCCACCAGGTAGGGTCGGTGGTACCCGGTCACCACTGTGCGCTCCAACCTGGCTCCTGTTTTTGTGTCCAGTTTTAAGGCAGTTATGGTGCCGTGCTTTATGTCAGTCACCAGGAAGTCATCATGGCGGTCGACGGTTACCCCTCGGGGAGCATCCAGATCTTCATTGGTGGAACCAATCATAGTGCCTCCAAATGTTTGCAGTAAGCGTCCATGGCGACTGAAGATCAGCACGGCGCGTTGGGCCGCGCAGGTCATGGCAATGAGGCCCTTCGTGTTCACAGCCACGTCAAAGTAGTTGCAGATCCGTGACGACCTGTCTGACCCTGAAGGAGAGACCTGCTGTACGACGTTCTTCTGTAGGTCGGTTACTTGAATTCGAGCATTGCCGCAGTCAACCACAAACAGTTGCCCCCTCGCAGTCGCATGAATCCCACTTGGAAGGTTGAAGTCTGTGCGGCCTGAACCTTGTTTTCCAAACTGTTTGAGAAGATTTGCACAATCCAGAGCTTTTGATCCAACGTCTTCCTCTATCTCTCCGAAACCCGACACAGTTTTCTCTTCCTGTCCTTCCTTAGCTTGATGTGATTTATCGTCTTCTATTGCCGACATGGAGAGGGACCTGCTCAAACCCTGAACAGCGCCAGTTTGGGGTATTGATATGCATTCATGTGATTTTTCATCATCCTTTTCACAATCTCCAGCTTGGATTTGATCAAGAGTTGAGGGCTCGGAGACCAGCCGGATTTGGTTTACTTTCCTCAATCCTCTGCTGTCACTGTTTTCGTTGTTAACCAATTTTTGTAGCTTCCCAGAGACGTCAGCAGTGGATATCGATGGGCAGTGATCTTCCTTCAGGGATCTATTTACTGGAGTAGTAACTGTGTAGGTGTCACAGAAGTAATCACTGTCCACAGGAGTTGGACTTCCACTGTCCGGGGAGGAGGTCTTCTTCTGGTTTCTAGAGGACAGATCAGTAGGACTTGGTCTGCTCAGAGAAGCTTTGTGTTTGGCCTCTGGTGACATGAAGGGGACTCTTCCATTGTTTTCTTCTGGAGGCCAAGAAGGTTCTTCACATGGAACCATCACGGAGGTTTTCTGCTTTCTTTTGGCTTTTGTTGTGCTGCGTTTCTTTGTTCCGTTTTGTTTTTCATCTGACTCATCACCTTCTGATTCTCCTTGACTGAAGAGTGATGGATAAGCAAGGAAGAGATCTGGCCCTTGGTTGTCTGAACACACAGACTCCCCCTCCTCATCCTGAGAAGATTCGGATGCTCCACGACATTGTGGTCCAGGAGATTTGGGGGCCTTCAGCTCCTCTTCATTCTCTGTGGAGCTTGATAGGAAAAGTTTGCGAACAACCCGCATGTTTCCACGGCTTTTCTTACTGCTTCCATCTGGACTGTTCCTTTGCCCACCTCTGATTGGTTGGGGCTCCCTACGGATGTCCAGAGGTGTCATCTTTGAGAAGGTGTTTTCTCCTGAGTGTAAGGCACACTTCTGTCCTTGGACTCCACAGACACCTATAGGGTAGGTCATACACTGCTCCTGAACGTCCACTTCCCCTAAGGATGAAGACTTTGAATGTGGTCCTGGTGTGAACTCTAGCCTTTTCAGTGTCACAGAGATCTCCCATGGTTGGGTGAGCTCTGCCACTCCTCTCTGGAGCTGGTTCTTGTTGGCTCCACCTGCCGTATGGCCGCATCTTTGTATCTGCTCCCTCAGTTGTCCAACCTTTCTCAGCTGATGATCCACCAGTGACTCCATGACTCGAACGGCTGCTGCATTCTCCCTTTTCACCTGACTCATTTGACGCTGGGCCTCTCGGTGGTCCTGCTCAACCTTCTCCAGAAGACGACGCTCTTCTCGCTGAGCTTCCAGGACAGCACTGTCCAGTTGACGGTTCACTTCCTCCACTTCGGCCTGCTGTCGCTCTCGAAGGCTTTGAAGTTCATGCTCGCTTTGCTCCAGACTAGTGAGAGCCTGAGCCACCCATGGAGGCAGTGAGGAAGGAGACGAGGAGGTAAAGATGGACTCCTTTGAAGCAAAGGGAGTGGATCTGTCCATGGTTGTTGGACTGATGGGTGTCAGCAGGGCTGTGAACCCGAGGAGGGCTCTCCTCTCAGAGTGAGACCTCATCAACATGACGACCAATGGGAGTGACTGTAAAAACAAACACAAACGATGTTAATATTGTGACCTTTAAAGGAATTCTTATCAACTGGTGAGCCGGGACCCAAATATAGGTCACAACTGTTTTCAGCAGCTTGTGGGCAAAAAAAGTGCTGTGCTTTAATTTTGAAGGATTTTTATTTATTTAGCATATACCTTACCAATTGTTCTATTATTATTCAATATCCACACAGTAGATTTTAAGTTTGATCTGATGAACATTTTTTGAGATATGGACAGTTTAGTGAGGGGGGTATGTGTCCTATTGTTCTTCCATTTTCAGCTTCCAATATCTTAGGAACTACACACATAGTAAAGTGAAATGTGGTATAGTAATACAGCTCCACCTACTCTCTCAGAATATACACAAAGATCCAAATTCAAAATGTAGAAGTTGCATGAAGATAAAATGTTTAATATCTCAACAAAGAGTAACCTTTATACTATTAATTAAAGCAGAGAACAGATGTTTTCTTGCATTCTCACATGCAGTTAAGGGCCAATAAAAATAATAAAACATAGTATTATTTCATATTTCCAGAGAGTGTCACCCAATAACCAATGCATATACTGTATGTGACTAATCATTAGTGAACAGTCTATGTTCATAGCTCAAAGCTGATCAAATTACAGGGAGCTGAGGCATATGCTAAGTTGTTTATTGAAGGCACAAACATGCTCCAGACCCAAACACACACTCATTTTTTTTACTATTTTGAGGAGCTGGCATGTCCACCAGGTAGGATGTACAGTGTAGCAGATCTTCAAATTTTAGTTTCCAATATGATGTAGTTTGTGAGATATTGAAAATGGAAGAAAATAAGAATTTGCAAAAATTGACACATACCCCCCTCACTAAATTGTCTATATCTCAAAAGGTTTTCATTCAATCAAATTAAAAATGAGCCCTACCTACCCACTTACCCTACCTACCTAGTACCTACCCTAACCCTAACAGCAGGGGGCGGTAATTTAAGTAAAAGTTTATTTATGCAGCACCTTTCAAGAGCAGAAACGTCACAAAGTGCGCCACAATCAGAAAAAATAAAACAGATCATACAGAACAGTCACAATGCAGAAATACAGACAGATTAGCTAAAGGCAAGTCTGAACAGAAAGGTCTTCAGCTGCTTTTTTAAAAATGTCCGCAGATGTCTGGGCTCTCAGTTCTGTACTACGTTCTATGTATTATGTTTCTTACATTTTTCACAGTCGTGTTGGTTGTGTGTTTCCTAATAAAGTCTGCTGAAGATTCCAGAGGAACATGCTGGTGGACTACAGTGAAAGCTCTCAGATGAAAGTGTTGTTCTAGTTGGTTTTGTTCTGTAATCCGACTCTTTGAAACACGCTGACCTCCCTACAGACGTGTGATATAACAAACCACTGCATGCTCTTAGCGTTAGCCTGTTGTTCATCAGCCACTGATGATCAATGTTTATAATGTTTATATAAATGTTCCAAAGGCAGCTTTGGATCATGAAGTGAAACCAAACAGCAAAGCACAGACCCTCATTGTCACGTTCAGGCCCTGAAACCAGAGCTGGTCTTTCATCACAGACGAGGTTTACCTTTCACTGCTGGTACAGGTCAGAGCTTTGTCTACAGGTGTTTGGTTTTTAGAACAAGGATCATATTCTGTCATATCTTTACATTCTTACCTTCCCTGGAGATAAAAAGGATGAGAGAGAGGACAGGTGTCATCTTACCTGTTCAGTCCCAATAGATACAATCTGTTTCCCATGTTAGGAAAAGATGTCACATGTTGAATCTAAATTCTGTGGATCAATAATCATCATCTTTGAATCAATAACATTTCAAATAAGTATAAAAATAAAAATTGATAACTTTATATTGTAAGTCCTTGATATAAATATTAGTATAAAATGATGTGATGGATGAATGTAGGTCTGATCAAAGTGGACCGGAGCTTTGTTTTCAGGTTGAAGTGAAACATTAATACCTGTTACTCCCACATTAATGATGAATGGGTTCTGGTTCTCATGTTACTGGACCGCTGTGGGACCAGGAGCAGAATGTAGCAGTCGTTGTTGGTGCGTTTACGGATGTCTGAAATGTTGGCACCAACTCTTTTCCACTTGTAGACTAACTTTTATTAAATGCGTCACTCGTTAAATAGATGAAATCATCTTACCTGAGATAAAGGTGTTGGTCTCCTCAGTGGCTGCTGTCGTCTCTGCACTCAGTCCTTCATCCTCCTCTTCATCGCCCCTCCCTCACTCCTGATTGGCTGCTTACATACACAGAGCTTGTATTCAGTCACTGAGAGGAAACTGTCCGTCTTCATCCCAAGGAACAAAACATCCCATAATAATGTGTTAAAGACGTGGAACCATGAAACACTATCACACAAAAATACAAATAAATAATGATGTCAGATGTGTGTCTGTAACAACATGGAGGAGGTAAACTGTGCACGTGCTCGTGCACGCTCTGTTGAGGTGCTATATCTTCCCTTAATGCTGACTTTACCTGTGAATAGGAGTGTGACGATATCTCGATACGGTGATATATCACGATATTTTTTCGCACGATCGATTATCGATATGCTTGCGATTTTTTTGGAATTTTTAAAAAAAACTAATTTCTCCAAAACCTTTTCTGCTTTTTCACTAAAATGTGCAGGTACGTCTTCACAGAATGTTTTTCACTGTTTGTTGAAGGAACCAATGTATTGTTTACTGGAATATTGCACGATAATGATGTCACTGCTATTTTTTGTTTACATAAAGCACTATTGGAGATACTTATTCGTTTACATTGGTATGGTGACACTTATTTATAGAAATGTTGCACTAAAATAGTGTCACTGTTCATTGGACACTTTTTCAATTTATTGTCTTTCAGAGATATAAAAAAAAATGTTATTTTTTCACTTAACCTTTTTTTTTCTTGTTATGTTATAGATTATCATAGCTTGATTTCTGACCAATATATCGATAATCGCAGTATTGTGAGATAATCGTCATCGTGAGCTTTGTATCGTGTATCGTATTGTATCGTGAGGTACCTAGAGGTTCCCACCCCTACCTGTGAAGATGTGACATTGTCACTTCTGCCACTAACGATGATAGAATCCCATTGGTCAGCAGCTCGTTTAGATGCTAAAACCATTCACCATTGATGGTAGAATGTGGGCGTGTCCAGGGTGGAACATGAAGTGCTTTGGGCTTCTCTGTAGACCAGGTGTTCTCATCCTTGGGGTCAAGACCCCATTTGAGGTCACGAGATACTGGGAGGGGGTCGCCAGATACTATTTGAGGCCATTTTTGCTTATTTTACCCTTTTTCTGCAACTACACCAAACTTGCCATATTTTAACCTCTTTTCATCACTTTTTCTTGCCATATTTTGCTCCTTTTAATGGATTTTGCTACATTACTCCCTTTTCTGACACTTCTACATTGAATTTCAATGCCTTTTTTTCAGCATTTCAAGACATTTTCACCACTTATAAACCCTTTCCACCACTTTTCCACCTAATGTCACATATGTTGACCCGTTATTGTCACTTTGAACCTCTTTTCACCATATTTCATGATATTTTTTTTGCCAATTTAACCACATTCACCATTTGTCATGCCCTGTATACGAGTGCATGTAAACTAACCAATAAGTAGAATCAATTAGTTTAATCAGTTTCTAACACTGTCAAAGAATAAATAATGTTTATATGTGAGGCAGCTTCATCAAACTACCACTAGATGTCAGGAAATACATGCAAAGATCAGCAGAATTGTGTGTGTGTGTGTGTGTGTGTGTGTGTCTGTGTCTGGGTCTGTGTCTGTGTCTGTGTGTGTGTGTGTGTGTGTGTGTGTGTGTGTGTGTGCTGAGTGTGCTGAGTGTGTGTGCTGCGTGTGAAGGGGAAAGTTGTGTGTATTTGTTGGTGACTTGGCAACATAAGGAATTCCTGTGAGGTTTGGAGCTGTTTGTGTCTGAGTTTTCTTCTTCTTCTCTTCTTTCTTCTTCTCTTCTTCTTCTTCTCTTCTTCTTTCTTCTTCTTCTTCTTCTTCTTCTCTTTCTTCTTCTTCTTCTTCTTCTTCTCTTCTTCTTCTTCTTCTTCTTCTTCTTCTTCTTCTTTTCTTCTTCTTCTTCTTCTTCTTCTTCTTCTTCTTCTTCTTCTTCTTCTTCTTCTTCTTCTTCTCCTTCTCCTTCTCCTTCTCCTTCTCCTCCTTCTCCTTCTCCTTCTCCTTCTCCTTCTCCTCAAAGTGGAATAGTTGTTGGAAGGAATGTGACAGAGGCTCATGCTGAGGACAGATCAGGGAGAACATGCAAACTCATCAGCTGTAACCTTAACCTTGGATGTTGTTATTTAAGTGATAAATGTGTTGTGGTTTAGTCTCAGACCTGTACAGAGGGGAGTCCGGCCCTCATCAGGACCAAAGGTTCACCACCTGCTGATTGGTCCAGACCAGGTGTCTGTGAATGTGGAACCCTAACCTCCACAGGGTCCTAGGTATCCTCACACACACACACACACACACACACACACACACACACACACACACACACACACACACAGGTGCTGCGGTGACTGATTATTTCTATCTGCTGTTCTGTCAGCAGAGATGCTAGCGTAATGCTAGACTAATGCTAACGCTAATGTGAGCCTAAGGTGGCGCTAGCTGTGTTATTGATGTCACTGTTAGACCCAACGTGCAGCTGCTCATTCGCCTGCAACGATGACACAATTAAATCCAGCGCCGCTTTGGCAGCATGTGTGTGTGTGTCTGTGTGTATGTGTGTGTGTGTCAGAGAGTAATGGCTCCAATAGTTAGTGTAACAACAGTAATGTGATGGAGCACAACAACCATATTTATATTTATCACAACCATGTGTGACACACCAGCTAATGGCTCATTATTAGCTCCGCCCACACACACACACACACACACACACACACACACACACACTGGACCTGTTGGAACCAGCGTTAGAAGAAGCCTTTCCACAGATGGGCTCACCAATGAGAGCTGATGAATATGCTAATAGGGGGTGGGGGGGGTGGGGGGGTCTACAGGGACCTTCTCCTTCACAAAGAAAGATCTGCTCTCTGATTGGATTAATTCTTCTTCATGCCACTCCTCATTTCACCGCCACTCGGCCTCCACACGCTAACACTTCCAGGCCCGCGATATTAGATGAACAATCGCAGAAACAAAACGAGCTGGAACAACCGAGACGGGAACAGATGGCGTGTAATTGCCTGGCGCAGGAAGCCAGGGAGTCCATTTTTACTGGTCCTGAGGGAGTCGCAATGCGATGGAAAAATCAAGTGCAGGTGCATTTGTTTTGATCCTCCACGGCCTGGAGGAGAATATTCATCACACACACATTAGTGTGTGGCCCAGGCATCACAGGCCCCTCCCACTCACCTTAGAACTCATTCAGACTCTGCCCACTCACTCACCAATGAGCTTTAGTTTGCCTTTAAAGATAGAAATGATGACTTTTCACACGGTTTAACTCACAGATACAGAAGAAGGTGGAGAACTGAGACAGGATGAGAAGTACGTACTGGTTCTACTGGGAACCACAGACCTGGGCCTCATTTATTAAACATTGACTAGAATCTACACTACACTCAATCTACATCACAAATGCAGGACCATTTTACATTCCGCTCCCAAAGCATCATGGGTCGGTTGAGTATGACTAGTGTGCATACTTAAACAATGTCCCCATATACGATACATCAGGGTATTTTTCACATACTCAATCTATCTAATGTGAGCACATTACATACTCATTTAGACGTCACACTTAGTATGAGTAGTACGTTAGTATCAGTAGTACATTAGGATGAGTAGTATGTTAGGATGAGTAGTACGTTAGGATGAGTAGCATGTTATGATGAGTAGCATGTTATGATGAGTTGCATGTTATGATGAGTAGTACATTAGGATGAGTAGCATGTTATGATGAGTAGTATGTTAGGATGAGTAGCATGTTAGGATGAGTAGTACGTTAGTATCAGTAGTACGTTAGGATGAGTAATACGTTAGGATGAGTAGCACGTTATGATGAGTAGTACGTTATGATGAGTAGTACGTTAGTATCAGTAGTACGTTAGGATGAGTAGTACGTTAGGATGAGTAGTACGTTAGTATCAGTAGTACGTTAGGATGAGTAGTACGTTAGTATCAGTAGTACGTTAGGATGAGTAATACGTTATGAGTAGCACGTTATGATGAGTAGCACGTTATGATGAGTAGCACGTTATGATGAGTAGCACGTTATGATGAGTAGTACGTTAGGATGAGTAGTACGTTAGGATGAGTTGTACGTTAGTATCAGTAGTACGTTATGATGAGTAGTACGTTATGATGAGTAGTACGTTATGATGAGTAGTACGTTAGGATGAGTAGCATGTTATGATGAGTAACATGTTATGATGAGTAGCATGTTATGATGAGTAGTACGTTAGGATGAGTAGTACGTTATGATGAGTAGTATGTTAGGATGAGTAGCATGTTATGATGAGTAGTACGTTAGGATGAGTAGTACGTTATGATGAGTAGTATGTTAGGATGAGTAGCACGTTATGATGAGTAGTACGTTATGATGAGTAGTACGTTAGGATGAGTAGCATGTTATGATGAGTAGCATGTTATGATGAGTAGTACGTTAGGATGAGTAGCATGTTAGGATGAGTAGCATGTTATGATGAGTTGTATGTTAGGATGAGTAGTACGTTAGTATGAGTAGTACGGTAGGATGAGTAGTACGTTAGGATGAGTTGTACGTTAGTATGAGTAGTACGTTAGTATGAGTAGTACGTTGGTATGAGTAGTACGTTAGGATGAGTAGTACGTTAGGATGAGTTGTACGTTAGGATGAGTAGTACGTTAGGATGAGTAGTACAGTAGGATGAGTAGTACGTTAGTATGAGTAGTACGGTAGGATGAGTAGTACGTTAGTATGAGTAGTACGGTAGGATGAGTAGTACGGTAGGATGAGTAGTACGTTAGTATGAGTAGTACGGTAGGATGAGTAGTACGTTAATATGAGTAGGGGTGGGAACCTCGAGGTACCTCACGATACAATACACGATACAAAGCTCATGATAACGATTATCTCACAATATGACGATACTGCGATTATCGATATATTGGTCAGAAATCAATCTATGATAATCTATGACATAACAAAAAAAAGATTAAGTGAAAAAATACAATTTTTATTTTAAATTTCTGAAAGACAATAAATTGAAAAAGTGTCCTATGAACAGTGACACTATTTTAGTGCAACATTTCTATAAATAAGTGTCAACATACCAATGTAAACAAATAAGTATCTCCAATAGTGCTTTATGTAAACAAATAATAGGGTCTTTCTTATCGTGACATCATTATAGTGCAATATTCCAGTGAACAATATATTGGTTCCTTCAACAAACAGTGACAAACATTCTGTGAAGACGTACCTGCACATTTTAGTTAAAAAGCAGAAAAGGTTTTGAAAAAAAAAAAATGTATACTTAGCGTGAGCATATTGATAATCGATCTTGCGAAAAAATATCGTGATATATTGCTGTGTTGAGATATTGTCACACTCCTAAGTATAGTAAGAGTAGTACGTGAGTAGTACGTTAGTATGAGTACTATGTTAGTATAAGTAGTACGTTAGGATGAGTAGTACGTGAGTAGTACATTATTAAGAGTAATATGTGAGTAGTACGTTATTAAGAGTAATATGTGAGTAGTACGTTATCAGTAGTACGTTAGTATGAGTAGTACGTTATCAGTAGTACCTTATTATCAGTAGTACGTAAGTATGAGTAGTACGTGAGTAGTACGTTATTAAGAGTAATATGTGAGTAGTACGTTATTATCAGTAGTACGTTTGTATGAGCAGTACGTGAGTAGTACGTTATTAAGAGTAATATGTGAGTAGTACGTTATTATCAGTAGTACGTTTGTATGAGCAGTACGTTATCAGTAGTACGTTATTATCAGTAGTACGTTATTATCAGTAGTACGTTAGTATGAGTAGTACGTTATAATCAGTAGTACGTTATTATGAGTAGTACGTTATTATCAGTAGTACGTTATTATCAGTAGTACGTTAGTATGAGTAGTACGTTATCAGTAGTACGTTATTATCAGTAGTACGTTAGTATGAGTAGTACGTTATCAGTAGTACGTTATTATCAGTAGTATGTTAGTATGAGTAGTACGTTATCAGTAGTACGTTATTATCAGTAGTACGTTAGTATGAGTAGTAACGGCTTCTTTCACATCTCCTTGATTCAAACTGACACTCCTTTGTGTTTCACTCCACTTAGTGCACATGCACCAACCTGGCCGCCCAACAGAAGCAGCTACCTGGTGCTACAAGTGAACTAAACTAAACCTGGTGTTTGTTGCTTTGCCAACTATGATATAAATTGGATTTTAATGTGATTTGTGTGAGAAACTCCAGTGTTAATTAGCCTGATGAAGGTTTGCATGAGGATGATGAAGAGGAGGAGATGATAACAGGGTACGTGTACAGCTTCTTCATCGTTGGACATGAATCAGTCACATGGTGTACCAGGGCCTCTCAGCTCTGACCACATCTGTTCAATTACCAGCATCAGGAGTGCATTACCATTGGCTTTGTTGTTGAGATGCTTGATTTTCTTATAGAGAAAAAGTGGATGAATTTATAATGTCTCTCTCTGTCTCTCTATGTGTGTGTGAGGCCCAGGACCAGAATGAGTATTTTGATGAGCTCCAGGCGTCTCCTCCTTCCTTTTACATCCCAAACTTACGCCGTCCTCCAATACCAAACTAATAAATTACAGCCCGTCTCCACATAACTCAGTGATAAATAAAAAGAGCCTGAGCCACAGTGAGCAGCTGTGACCCAGGGTTACCTAGCAACAGGTCAGGCCCAGACGTGATGCGCAAGGTGGAGATACACCTCAGGGAGGCGGGGGGTGGGGGGGGCTCCTCTGACCCCTGACAGATAGAAAAGATAGAAAAGATAGAAAAGGCACTCAGAGGAAACGGCGTTGATTGACAGACTGCTCGCCTCCTTCATTACACCCTCCACATGTGAGGAAGACTCGTGGAGGAAGAACCCACTGATGAAGACTTTATTCACACATCCATCCACATCCATCCACATCCATCCAGTGAAAGAGCAGCTTTATTCTGCACAGACTCGTCTGATGGAACCTGAAGTGACACGTCTAAAAAGATTGAGCAATAGCACTAGAGACACACCACCACAGCCGTGTGTGTGTGCGCTGTGCGTACGCCCCCCCCCCCCCCCCCCCCCCCCCCCCCCCCCAATCTTCCTCACCCTCATCTTCTTCTTCCTCATCCTCATCTTCATCCTCCGGTGCTTGTGTGACAAACCCTGGAGGGGACACTGCAGCTGTGTGGGGTTAGCGCACGCTGGAGTTAGCGGCCACACACACACACACACACACACACACACTGACACTCGTACTAACTTGACTTTGTGTTTAAACACAGAGATCTATGGTGACAAATGTGGTTTTAAATCTGGATCCTCGAGGGCTGCAGTTCTGCACATGTCTCTGATGGCTAATGTGGCTAATGCACCTGTGCTGATAATTTGGCTAATGTGGCTAATGCATCTAAGGAGCTAATGCATATAATTAGCTAATGCAGCTAATGTGGGTAGTGCACTTGTGCTGCTAATACAGTTAATGCAGCTAATGTGGCTAATGCACTTGTGCTGTTAATGCAGCGAATGTGGCTAATGCACCTGTGCAGCTAAGGAGCGACTGCACCTGTGGAGCTAATAAAGTGTTAGCAGTGAGGTAATGTGCTTGTCTTCATGCTAACTAACTGAGCTTATGTGCAGAGGCTGCAGTAAGTGAACCAAACGTCCATCACAGATGCTAACAACTCTGATTAAAGATACATCATATCATCTGATAGCTCCGCCCTGATAGTGGCCCTTGCTAGCGCCCCGTTAGCACTGCCGGATAGCTCCGCCCTGGTATTGCCTCCTGATAGCGCTGCCCTGATAGCGCCCCCTTATAGTGCTGCCTGATAGCTCCACATTGGTAGCGTCCCCTGGTAGCACCCTCTTATAGCTCTGCTACATCGCTCCGCCCTGATAGCGCTGCCTAGCTCTTTTTTTGGGCTCTAATTGGAATTGGTCTCCGTTATTATCAAAGCAAGTCACACCTGCTCGCGGTTAGCTTTGGTTTCGCTGATTACATTTTCAAATTTGATCAACGTCAAGTGGACGGACACGAGATGATGGAATAAAACGCTTTTCCTTCCTGTCAATTTTTCTGCTTTAAAATCCAATCAGACGCTTGAAAAAGAAAGAAGGAAGTGAGCAGCTGAGGCTGAACCTCTGGAGACCAGAGTGACAGCATCAATAGGACGTTACACCCAATTTACACCTCCGGTCCCCCACTGACTTCACCTGTGTGTGTTCGTGTGTGTGTGGTGGGTGTTAGTTTGAAAACCAAATGCTTTAGGGAGAGTCTTTTATTTTGAAAGGCTGAGTGTAAAGGGACTCAGCTGTGTGAATCAGAGCTGAATGTTGTGTGTTAAACAGTGTGTGCGTGTAACAGGATGTTATAGTGTGTGTGTTTGTGTGTGTGTGTGTGTGTGTGTAACATTATGTTATAGTGTTTGTGAGGCTAGGATTGATGGAGTTGATGTACCTGAGGTCTGTTCTGACTGCTCCTCAGGATTAAAGGAGTTAAACTGATTTTCAGGAGCAGTTAATTGGAGCAGATGAGCTTTTTAATAAAGCGTTCAGTGTTAGCAGCTGATCAGCTATCACTGGGGAAACGCTTAATGGGTTAGGCTATGTGGTTAGCTGGAGCTTATCACATTACACTGGTGGATGCACACACACACAGAAAATACAGTGTGTGTGTGTGTGTGTGTGTGTGTGTGTGTGTGTGTGTGTGTGTGTGTGTGTGTGTGTGTGTGTGTGTGTGTGTGTGTGTGTGTGTGTGTGTGCGTGCGTGCGTGCGTGCGTGCGTGCGTGCGCGCTAACCCAGATAAACACTTTAATGTGAGCTCACCTGAGTCAGTGGAAGTTTTCCCTACAGCTTTGATGAAGCTTCACATCAGAGCTCAGCTGGGTTTAAACACATCACTGCTCTGTTTATGAGTGACTCCAGGGTTAGCGTTAGCATTAGTATGACGTGCTGCATGTTGGATAAAAGGGTTAGCGTTAGCATGACGTGCTACATTGGTTTAAAGGATTAGTGTTAGCATTAGCATGACGTGCTACATGTAGGATTAAAAAGTTTGTGTTAGCATGATGTGTTACATGTTGGATTAAAGGGTTAGCGTTAGCATGACATGCTACATGTTGGATGAAAGGATTAGGGGTAGCGTTAGCATGACATGCTACATATTGGATTAAATGGTTAGTGTTAGCTTTAGCATGACGTTCTATATTTTGGATTATAGGGTTAGCGTTAGTGTTAGCATTAGCATGACGTGGTACATAGATTTAAGGGTTAGTGTTAGCATTAGCATGACGTTCTACATGTTGGATTATAGCGTTAGCTATAAGGTTAGCGTTAGCATGACGTGGTACCTAGATTAAAGGGTTAGTGTTAGCGTTAGCATGACGTTCTACATGTTGGATTACAGGGTTAGCTATAGTGTTAGCGTTAGCATGACGTGGTACATAGATTAAAGGGTTAGTGTTAGCGTTAGCATGACGTTCTACATGTTGGATTATAGGGTTAGCTATAGTGTTAGCGTTAGCATGACGTGCTATATGTTGGATTATAGGGTTAGCGTTTGTTGTGACACAATCCGTGACCTGACTACATGGTGATCAGGACTAAATGATGGAGCGATACCAGGGCTCACTAAGGTACTATACACTACAAACTCAATGAGTATATACTGGACAGTATGATTGGGATGATGAGCGTTCCCAGTGCACTGTTCATGTACCCTTTTTCTATAACTACACCAAACTCACCATATTTTAACCTATTGTCATCACTTTTTCTTGCCATATTTTTGCTCCTTTTAATGCATTTTTGCTGCATTACTCCACTTCTACGTGACATTTTAAGAAGATAATGAAAGTGTGTTAAAGCTCAGGGTTTAAATTTAGAGAATCTTACAGCTGTGGTTCTGACCTGAGGACGTGGGGGTGTGTGTGGGGGGGGCTGTGTGTGTGTGTGTGTGTGTGGGGGGGGTCGGGGGGAGCAGCTGTGGATCATTTCTTGGTCTCTGTCGTGTTTTTAGAAGCTGTTGGACAGGGCGACGAGCCAATGAGAATTATATCAAGTGATATGTTGGGAGACGACTGCAGAGATGCCCTGTAGGAGTGTCACTTTGATATCTCACCCAACACACACACACACACACACACACACACACACACACACACACTGAAGCCCGTTAGAGATTCATAACAATCAGAGAGTCTGATTTTCTGCTGATAACAATCACTCACCTCATGAATGAAGACAATTAGACCCTAACTGTCATATAGTCGGCCCCATATAGACCCCAACCCTCTGATTGGAGCACTGCCTCGTGGGTAAATGACTCATCACAGTGACTCAGTGTGAGGCAGTGTACTCAGACTAGATCAGATCCTGAGGACGCGTGTCACTCTTCATTAGGGAGGCGGAGCCTAAAGGTGAAGATGGAACAATGACAGAGTCTGTGTCCAGGTTCCCTGAGGCAAACACCAGCTCTCATCCACCCTGCACTGATCCATCGCCTGTGGACCACACACACACACACACAGCTACACAGTGTGTGTGTGTGTGTGTGTGTGTGTGTGTATGACATTGATGTAACGCTTCACATCCATGTGTCTGATGCCATATTCATAGGAAACCAATTGGTTTATCTGAGGCGTGGGCGCCTCCTCACCACAGCAGCTTGGATAATGTCACGTATTAATCTTTCATAGCCTCCATTAAATTAAGCACTTTGATTCACTTATTATTAATTTATACTGATTGCTGCCATGTTGGCAGAGCCTGAACTAAAGGACACATTCCCAGGATCACCATTAAAGAAACCAGGGATGTAAAAACGAGTCTACATGGAATTATAGATATTAGATATTAATACAGATGTTTGCAGACATGATGTAGAATAATACTTCACTATAATCACTTTATGGTTCAATCATATTTCATTATGTGAAGATTTTTACCTTAAACTGAACAAACAGAAGTTTGTATTTAATGACATGACGCCTAAATATTCTGCATTTTTTTCGTCAAAAAAAGGTTTCAATACATAAAAATCTACCAAATATGTAGTAACTCACATTGATTTGTTAGTTTTATATTTATTTATATATATATATATATATATATATATATATATATATGTTACTAAAATTACTTTTTACTAGTCCATTATAAGATTTATGTGTTTCTATTTTTATTTATATCATAATATTCATGCAAACCTTGGCCATTTTATGAAATATCATGCAGTGAAATCCTTATGTTATTGAACTATTAGCATGCAGGCTAACTGTATTTCATGTATGCAGTTAATGAGGCTGGTGTGAAATTACTAAGGACTCCGCATGTGTTTGTCTTCATCCAAAGCTGCTCAGGGTTTGTTTTTGTTGCTTTGAGTGAAATCATCCAACATGTTATAGCTTTGATATTAATAACTATTTAATCTGAGGATCTTTAATAGTTTGAAACAGGAAGTCACAGAAGCAAAAGGGCGTGTCCTCTAATCACCTGATGTTTGTCATGTGACAGTAGGAAGGCGGCACATGCCCCGCCTTATCAGCCAGGCCACACCCAATCAGTGATAGACTCTGCAGAGCTGCCTAATGAAGGCTGGCAGCTGGGGGCGGGGTCCTTCCTTCAGGGCCCAGATATGCCCGTTCATAAAGCCTCGCCTGCAGCTCCGCCCCCAACCAGGAATAAATCTGAGCTCTTCTTTTGTTGGAGCTGCCCTTTCATTTAATGCTCCAATAAAAACCAGCTCAGAAGCCTGGATTAATAGAGGAGAATGAGGCTTTAAATTAGTGTAAGTGTTGCTAACTGTGCTGCATGTGTGTACACACACACACACACACACACACACAGTCTGTGCTGCACTTTGGACAATGTGTGTGTCCATGTGGAACAGAAGAAGACACAAGGACACGCTGCTGTGTCACTGAAGTCTGATGTTCTAGAGTTCTGAGGACATCAAAGGACCAGAGCCTTTGATGGTACTGGACCAATCATCTGCTTTGTTTCTGTAAGTAAGGCATAGCAAAGGCAAAGATGTTAGTCACAACTTACTCAAATAATCTTTCATACAATCTGTCCTTGTCTGGTTAAATAAAGGTTAAATAAGTAAATACAAGTAAAAGGTGAATCTGATTGTTAGGGGCAGGTATGTTGTGCAGAGCCGAGCAGAGAGAGTTGCAACAACGGAAGTTCAAAATGCTTGACCGTCACGTGGTTCATTTAGACTCAAATAGTTCCCAGAAGTTATTGGGAACTATTTGAATCCATTGATTCCAAGTGGCATACAGTAACTGGGATTTTTGGCAATTTGTCATCAATAACTGCATTGATTGACAATATTTATACAGTACACTGTCATTTGTGTGTATATACATTATATGTTAATAATAATAAACCACTAACATGCTTTAATGCACATAATAATGGTTTTACATACGCTGATAAAAAATAATAATAATAATAATATCCAATATGATTATTTAAACATCTTAGTGTTGAAAAGTACATCACAAACTGTCGACTCCGCTCTAGCTTCATTGTGCTGCAATAGTCAGCGGCTCACTTCCGGGAACTATTGTGTGTCTCCATGAACTGCCATTGCTGTTAAAAAAAAACAAAAAAAAACGGTCCATTGGCGTGAACGGAGATGTTGCAAATCTCTCTCCAAACGGCTCAGATGTTGTTTCCTACTTCCTTTGTCCCATTTTATGTTCAAATGTCAAGGTTTATTTTTGAGGCAGAAGATCAGATTTTAAAAAAGGCTGAGCATTAGTAGGAAACAACCATTACACTACTGAGGCCGGTGTCAAATTACCATTCGTAAATGAACCATTGAGAAGGACAAAGGGATAGACTCTTCAGTGTGTGTGCGTGTGTGTGCGTGTGTTTACATTACCAAATAATAAACACGGTAAACAGAATAAAAATTAAAAAAGGCCAGTAGCAGGTTTGGTTCACTATTGTTGAGGCTGGTGTCAAATTACATCCAGAGTGTGAGATGTTCAGTAAAGGTTGTGTAGGACAGACATTAAAAAGCACTACGCAGACATGGAGCCGTGAGGAGGAGCAGCGTGTTGTAGAAACAGAGTCAGAGACAGTCCTGGTCTTAGATCAGTGTTTCTCTCTGCGTGCTAACGGCTAACGGAGGCTGGTACCAGTCGTCCTCTGGTGTATTGATCGTGTATCTCTGCTGATCATCATATAATGAAGGTGTGAGGTGGCTAATGGCTGATATTAGATGACATATTGACGTTGTCATGGCGTCTTCTAATGAAACATAATGGTGAGTCTGTGATGCGTTCAAGGACCTGTGGAACGTATGGCTGCTGCCACTTGTACCAGCTCCTGTAACCATGGCAACTGTTCTGATCGATCCATGACCAAATGTTTTCTCCAAAAAATACAGACAATCAGGCTGCCACCAAGGTGACCGCTCTGTTAGCGTGTTAGCGCATTAGCCGCCGTGCTGATCACTGCACGTTTGACTCAATAAAATCCATTCCAATATAATCACTTTGGAGATAGAAAACAAAGCAGTGAAAACCTGGACCTGGACCTTGATCTGGATGTGGACCTTGATCTGGACATGGACCTGGACCTGGACCAGAACCTGTGAATCAAATAGAAAGTGGAACCAAGGATCAGCCGGTGTTGAACCAACAGCCTGCCGTGCTATAGGCTCCATGCTATATGCTCTATGTTAGCACTAAATGGTTAGCATGAATCATTTAGTGCTAATCATTTAGTGTTAATCATTTAAACCAATGATTTTAACCATAAGGCTTTAGTAGCAACAGAACAAATGTTACATCATCTCCTAAAAACAGCTCCAGTTTGAACAGAAAACCAGAGGAAAGATATTCACACACAAGTGGAGTGTGTGTGTGTGTGTGTGTGTGGGGGGGTTAGGGTAGTGGGGGGGGGTACTCTGTCGTTCTAACTCCACATCAACATCCAGGGGTCAGAGGTCACGCTGTGATATTTCACTATGTCTGCTCTCACTACATGTCCTGAAGCAAAGCATTTTTAATCTTATTAAAGTCATACCAACGTCAACTTTTAGCCTCAAACACACGCAATGTTCCTTTACATGTGGGCGTGGCCTTGTTGTAGCTTTCAGCCAATCAGCATTCACATCGAGTTTATGATGGAATAACATTTAGAGCTTAGTCATAAGTTTCTTTGATGTTCTTCTAAAGAACACATTCTGACCTTCACTGACCAGGAAACGACAAATGGGACTTTGGAAATGTTGGTGGGCGGAGCCTCTGGAGGCCACTAACAGCCGTCTTACTACAGATCTACAAATGGCTTAAAACAGGAAGTCTACGCTACCATGGCAACCATTTTATGGTTTTTATTTATCTGATCAAAGCAGTGTGTGAGAATCACAGTTTGTTTTTATTGATCTGCAGCATCTCCATCACAGAGACACTTTAATAATAATCATAACAAATCACTTTAAAGATCTTTCATGGATCATTAAGAAGAAAAAGATCCAAAAAAGGATCAAATTAACTAACCACAGAGAGGACGAGGGATGAAGAGAAAGCTTATTACCAGGAAACAGATGGACCCCAATTCATCTGAGCCCCACAGGGACCAGGAGGGACCACTCTGCACCTCCAGGTTAGGGGAGGGGGCGGGGCTTAAACACTACTGTGTTTGTGTTCCACCTTGTAAACAAAAAGCAAATCTGAAACATCTCTGGCACGGTGCCACTGGTCGAGCTTACGTTGGAACGCTGCGAGGCTTCGGTGCATCAGGAAAGATGAGCGAGAGCCGTGACCACACTGAGCACGCTCAGAACGGCGTAATAATCCTTTAAAAACAAACACACACACACACACACACATTTGGCTCTACCTTTGATTTCATCAAACCCATCCGTAAACATCTCAGCCGGATGAACTAATGTCACAACAGCCGTAAAATGAGGAATCACACACACATGTGCACACACACACACACATACACACACACACACACCCACACACACACACACAGATGACAGGCAGTGAGTGGAAATGAAGGATTTGGAGTTCCATCCCGTTACATTATGCAGCAGATGGCGTTCAGGCCGAGGCCGGCCAGGCCCCTCCCAGGAGAGAAGGAGTGTGGGGGGGTGGGGGCTGGTGATGGGGGAGGAAAACGGGGTGAGACACAAAGCTGTTTCTTTTTCCCCAAACTTGCGTGATTACACGTGTTAGTGAGCGTTTGTTTCCACTGCCTGTGGGACAGAATCCTCCTTCTCCTCTTCCTCCTCCTCCTCTTCCTCCCCCTCTATCAACCCCTCCCCCTCCCTCCCCCAGCTGAGGCTCCACCTGAGCCCAACCACGAAGGCCTCGACCCCAGCTGACCCTCTGCTGAGGAAAGGAGGAGGAGAAGAGGAACTTTTTACAAACCGAATCCACACGCTCGTACGCTGCGAGTCGACTTGATCAAATACTACGATCGATATGCACACACATCCAGAGCTGGGTCTGAAGTCTCCCAGATCTTTAGATCTTTGCCCCCGGCACTTTTTGTTTGTGTTTTCCTGAATTAATTGAGCTGATGCTGGAGTGTGAGGCCAGATGTCACTGAGACCTGTGGGATTAGTAGAAATCTGTTTCCCTCATTGTTTACGTGAAGCCTCTTCAAACCACACGGCCTACAGCACATTGATACTGGACTAAATAAAAGGCTCCAAAGGCTGGACACGTGGGACAATCAGGGACCCAACTGTCCGGGCTCCAATGGCCATGGCCGGTGCCCAATGGCCACCAGGGGCCCCCTGATGCCGACATGCTTTGGACCACAGCGCGGCTCCTTGGCTCCACTCCGTGTCTAATGAACTCATCAGCCAGCTGGAGGCCAGAGATGGAGGGACTGGGACGACTGGGAGAGGAAGAGGAGGAGGAAGAGGAGGAAGATGAGGGGAAGGAGGAAGAGGAATAAGAGGAGAGACGAGTCCACCAGGCTAAACTAAAGTCAGGCAGGAGGAAGTGGAAACAAGTGGGACATGTTTTAACAGCTCACACTGATGACATGTTTCATCTGGTCTGGATCTACACAAGGTAAAAGTGAGGTTGCATTATCTCCTCTTTTGGTCTGATAGTCCTCCTGGTTTGGTCAGATATTCCTTCTCGTTTGATCGATGTGAACACAAACCAAGTCTAGAGTGGATCAAACAGGATAATTCTAGAGTGATTGTTTCTGTGGGTCTCAGAGCGTTTCCAATCAAAGTCTAGAGTGATTATGTTCACTGTGAACACAACTGCTCTCGGAGCGGATCAAACACAGGAAGTATCGAAGATGACATACAGCGCATGGCATTGTGGGTGATCAGGAGAACCGGTGAGGGCCCAGAAGGAAGAAGTTTGTGAGCACTTTACGGCGCTGGCTTTGACCCATAGATTAGAGCCTCTTCTTCAGGTTTCTGTTTCTCTGCCTAGACACATCAAACATCTACAGCTGGTTCTGAACGCTGCAGCTCGGGTCTTAACCAGAAGAAAGAGGTCAGAACACATTAGTCCAAGTCTTTACACTGGCTCCCAGTCAGCCTCAGAATAGACTTTAAAGTTCTGCTGCTGGTGTATAAATATGTGAATGGGGTTTTATTCCAGAATACATCAGTGACATGTTAGTCAGGTATGAACCCAGCTGGTCTCTCAGATCTATGGACACAGGTCAGATAGTGCATATGATTGAGAGGGAAATTTTGGTCATGTTGTTGAAGTATTGTGTTTATTGATTATTTTATAATGTTTTTACTGATGATTTTAATGTTCTTATTGATTTTTAAGCTGTTAAATGTTTTCTGTTGCACTTTTTGATCATGTAAACTGGTTACAGTAACTAGTTACTCTTGGATTAGAAATTGTTCTCTGAACTCAAACCCAGACAAACCAATGATATCAAATGATCAGCTGCTCTCCACCCATTCAGACCCAGTCCACCACTAAACCATTCAGACCCAGTCCACCACTAAACCATTCAGACCCAGTCCACCACTAAACCAGAGAGAAAACAGAGACTATCTAAGAAGATCAAAAACACACAGGTTGGTACGTGGCCTCCTACAGGAAGTGGTTCAAAGTGACCACTGGACTAGAGAAGGATGGAAACCAGTGACATACATCAGAGTTCACAAGAAACATCTTCGGCTTTAAGGATTTTGATCTGATACGACGCAGTCTGGATGTTCAGGTCATGGTCATTAGTCCTCTACGTCATCACAAGCCATCAACCAATCAGCATCAACCATTCAACATTAACCATTCAACATTAACCAATCAAGCATCAACTAATCAGCCATCAACCAATCGCTATCAACCAATCAGCATCAACGAATCAGCATCAACCAATCAGCATCAGTCCTTCTGATGGAGCTGTTTTTACTTCACAAACACATTTAGTTTATATTAGGCTCTCATTAGTTTTAGTGAAGTGAACGACTTCATAAATAGATTTGGGTGTCACACCCTGCAGTGTGTGTGTGTGTGTGTGTGTGTGTGTGTGTGTGTATATGTGTGTGTTGGAGCTCAGCTGTATGAGTTGTTAACATGAAGTCATCACACTTACATCAGCCTCGTCATCATCAGCTCACTGAGCAATCAGCAACCTGAGATCAGACGTGCACGAGAGGCACCTGTGTGTGTGTGTGTGTGTGTGTGTGTGTGTGTGTGTGTGTGTGTGTGTGTGTGTGTGTGTGTGTGTCCTGCTTGGAGGAGCACAGATGGTGCTACAGCAGCGCTGACGACGGCCACATTCTCACATGGGACCTCCAGCTCTCTGGATCCCACACCTCCTGTTCAGGCCTGGAACTCCCCCCCACCCACCCACACACACACACAACCCCTAACCCCCCCCCACACACACACACAACCCCTAACCCCCCCCCCCCCCCCCCACACACACACACACACACACACAGAGTAAAGACCAACACTTTGCCTGCAGTAAAACTCCTGTTTGATGCAAATGTGAGACGATGCACAAAGTGTCTCTTCTTCCTCTTCGTCTTCATTTCTTCACTCGTTCATCCATCTTCTGTCTCTGGTCTAATGTCCTCTATCTCTATCTCTACCTCTACCTCTTTCTACCTCTCTCTCTCTCCTGGTATGAAGGAGCCCCCTGTGGCTCTTGGTCCACCTGAGAGCAGCTCCATCCTCTCCTGACAAAGTGACTGATCCTCCCATTCCACTGCTCTGTGTGTGTGTGTGCGTGTGTGTGTGTGTGTGTGTGTGTGTTCTTACATTACAACCCTTCCGAGGACCTCGAGCAGTAAAAGCACCTTTCTACTTAGGACCTTTGGACAAGTTAGGACCAAAACCCTGGTCCTAACTTAGATAATAGATAATATATGAAACCGGGTTTGGTCAGAGGTGAACACAAAGGGAAACATGGAGGTAAATCACTGTTTGTGCTGTTTTAAAACCAAAATTCCCTTTATTTTATTTTCTCTATTACTTCTTTAAAGAATACAAGGAAACTTTATTATTATCATGTTTTAACCAGTAAACTAGTATTTTTTTAGTTGTTTCACAAGATTGATATAAAAACCCTTTTCAGATTCTTTATTAACATGTTGCAGTTCAGAAAAAAATGATGCAGATATGTTACTTTAAAGTAATTGGAGGGAATTTTCTTTTTTCTTTTGATGGTCCTTACAAAAATAGTAAAATCATATTTTTTTTAAAAAACGTCCTAAAGAGATTAGTGAAAATATATGGGGCTTTAAAAATCTATATTTTTCTTCTCTTTGTGTGTAAAAGAATTCTGTGGTGATGGCATTAAAATACATTTTTTTTTCTGGTCAAGGAAGGCATTTCATATGTTTCTAGGATGGCTGTAAAGTAGGGTCCTTACAGGAATAGCAAAAGAATGGGGTCTTTAAAAAGTAGCAAATGTGAGAAAGTGTGTGTGTGTGTGTGTGTGTGTGTGTGTGTGCGTGCGTGCGTGCGTGCGTGTGTGTGTGTGTGTGTGTGTGTGCCACAGGTTGAAGGTGTCTATACCCTAACGATGTCTCACACAGCTCTGGGTCTGATTGCAGACGTACGTCTATCCCTGACATCTCATCACATTCTTCCTCTCACTTTCTGTGTGTGTGTGTGTGTGTGTGTGTGTGTGTGTGTGTGTGTGTGTGTGTGTGTGTCAGCCTCAGCTGGTGAAACCAACGGTGTAGAATAATCAGATCCATAAATCACGTGTGAATGAAGTTAAAATCCACAAACCTGTTTTTATTCAACACTTTGATTCATTTTCTCACGTTTCAATATTTCCAGATATTTATATATATATTATTATATAATACTATAATGCCATATATTATTGATGGAGGTGAGAGCGCCCTCTAGAGAATGTAGTCGTTTTGACAGCAGCAACGTGGGCGACATAGCACTTCATCGATAACTGGTAATTAGTAACTGGTCTGTTGGTCAATCTAACCTGTAATCTCGTCTCCTTCCTCCTGATGTTTTATCGTACAAACACATTCTCACAGATTAGCAGATGAAATATATCTGTGAAATATGAAAGGGTTCTTTAAGTATGCACACTAGTCATACTCAACCATCCCAATGATGCATTGGGAGCTGAATGTAAAATGGTCCTGGCACCGGCTTCAAGCTAAAAAATCAAACATCCCCTTTTCAAAATAAAAGCATCTCTTCTTGTCTTCCATTAGTTTTTTTTTTTTTTTAATAACTATTTTGTAAATTGGGTTGTTATTTTGAAGTTAACAGGAAATTTAGTGAGTAGCACAATGGAGGGTCTCTGAAAATGTGTGAATGAAATGTGTCAGTGTGAGTTTTATTGATCAAATGAGCACATGTTGATATTCTACTTGGTCACTTTCTCATTTAAAATGTTTTCAGAACTTTCAAAGTAAAGGTGGAGAATCAACAGAGATATTTAGCCTCAGTGTGAACAATGTTTTTAACGCTGTAGGTTCCAAATGTATCTTGGGAAACTTGGAAGTATACTTCAGTGGGAACGCTCATCATCCTAATCATACTATAGTATATACTAGACAGTATATACTCATTGAGTTGTAGTGGATTGTACGTTAGTGTGACATTTACTACACACTTTGTTTCCTCAGCAGTAAAGATAACTATCATTTAATGTTTCATGTTCAGTCACATCCCTGTGTGTGTGTGTGTGTGTGTGTGTGTGTGTGTGTGTGTGTGTGTGTGTGTGTGTGTGTGTGCGTGTGTGTGTGTGTGTGTGTGTGTGTGTGTGTGTGTGTGTGTGTGTGTGTGTGTGTGTGTGTGTGTGTGTGTGTGTGTGTGTGTGAGAGAGATGATGGACACGTTGCCCTGGGCTCAGTCACGTCTGTGAGAGACGGAGAGAGTCACAGCGGGAAGTATCAGACACATGTCAGGACTACGGACAGAGGCCTCCTGACAGCTGGAACACACACACACACACACACTGAGGTTCACTCTGCATGTGTGTGGCAGTAAACATGGCTGTCACCCATCTCCTCTCATTGTTTTAATCATCTAGTGAGGCTAACGCTAACCCTATAGCCTTCTTCACCTGACCTGGTGCTGCACCAGTGCTTCATGGGAAATTTCCTTAGTCACTATCAGCTCTACCTGTAATCATTTACACTAGTGCAGTGCCTGTAGGAACTTTGTATATATTTAGCACTGTAATATAGGCTAGCATACATCTGCAGCTTCCCGAAAGAGAGAGAGTTAGAACTACAAATTAACTTCCTTCTGTTAATTCTTGTTTTTTATTTTGCCATTGAAAGAGGCCATTAATATTTATTATTATTATTACTCAGCTTAGTTACAAACATTGCTCACTGAGGACACCTGCTGGTCAATATTTACGGGGTGTTTTTTTTAGGATATTAGATACACTTAGGTCATTTTTAAAAGTTCTTTGTGCTGTCACTCCATGTAGCTTTCAACGTATCCAGATTTACCATGACTACCTGTCAACATTGAGCTGTTCTGTAAAGCTCCCGGTGGACAATTTATGAAATGTCATTGCAGTCCAAACAAATCCTACATTGCACACCTTTGAACCAAGCAGCAGCCATGTTGAAAGTCTCAGCTCTGTCAGAGCCTGATTCGCAGAGATATTTGAGGGACACACACACAGACAGACAGACAGAGGTTCCTTGCTTTATGATTGATAGATAGATGAATAGATAGATACTCTGATTTTACAGCCAATCAGCATCCAGCACAGGGTCAGCACGTCACTGGGACAATAAGAGAGAAATAACAGGTTAATATAATCACTGATTAGACACTTTAACACTCCCGCAGGAGAAAATAAAAATGTCAGAAAACATGAATCATTGTGTAAATGAAGCTCATAATATTTACAGGTTCACACCAGGTTATCCTGGTGCTTTTATCACATAATTACAGTCCTTTTTAATGTTTAACTATTGAAAAAACTCACAATTCTTAAAAAATCCTTAATTTATTCTGAAATTATTACATAGTATTCCCTTAAATAAATAGAAACTAGTCATAAAATTTCGGAAATATAAATTCCAGATCCTGTTGGGACTGATATCTATCACTTATTGATTACATATTGTCAATTTCTTACATATTTAGTATTTTATGTTCTATGTATATTTAAGTGTAAACTAGAAACAATAATAATTTTCACATAAAATCTGTGAAAACTTTAGGTTAAACTGCTTCGTATTTTCCTGGTTTAAATGTTTCTGCTGTAGTGACATCAGAACTGAGTTAATCTGAATCTTTATCTCTAATCCACACTTTATTTCACACACTAACGTCTTATAAAAACTGTTTTATTTCATAGAAACAATCCAATTATAATTGATATTAATGAAGTGTTTGATCTGTAAACAGTTCAATGTGTGTTATTATTTTACACAACGCTGTAGTATATCTCCTATATTCCATCCTTTATCCTCACATCTCTGCCTCCCTTTGCCCACTTTCTCCCACGGGAGTCGGAGCTCCAGGGCTGAGGGTGTGAGGAGGAGGAGGGATGGATGGAGGGGGCGGGGTCAGACAATACCATTCCTCAAATATATTCCTAGCATGAAGTGAGTCTTTATCAGTGGTGGATCGGAGGATCTTATCTGCACAGGGACAGATCGGAGGGATTACTATTATTATTATTATTATTATTATCTACTGCTGGACCTTCCTCTAACACCATCATATCTCATCATATCTCATCTATTGTCTCTGCATCGCTGGATCACACCAGGCTTTGATCCTTTTATTCATCTCAGACCTGCTGCTGCTTCCTTTTTAACTTTCAGAGTAAAGTCAACATCAAGTCTCTGAATTTGTTCATTTGCTAAAGATTCTGCCGTCCAACGTCTCCATGGTGGAATAAGAGTTTATCTGGAGTTGAGGCTCCGCTGAACAACAATTTAAACTCAGTCTGATTCCTCTTCCGACTCTTCAATAAAGGTGAGACGTTTACATCTAATTTTAATTTTATTTTTTACTACAACAGATCCATGTCAACATTAGTTCTATCTCCTGCTGTCACTGAGCAGATGTTGATCAGATGTTCCTCAGAGAACAGATGGTCTCCTCACATTACAATAATTCACCTTTAAAACTAAATAAACTGCTTTCTCTATCACGACTTTCAAAATAAAACCATCAAGCATGTGTTTTAAAGTTATTTAGAAGGATTTTAAATGGGAGTGTATTCAAAAGTATTTATTATTAATGAAGGCAGAGTGCTGTAGGATTTATGGAGGGGGGGGTCAAAGGAGCCCCTGCTGTGGGACTTCTCATGTCTGGAGCCTCAGGCTGGAAACCAAATAATCAGCTTTAATTAACAAATCCTCATTCAATTATTATTTTATCTTTATTTACTGTGAAATTAAAGCAGTGTTTATTCTTTTTATCTTTATTCACTGTGAATTTAAAGCAGTTTTTATTTTATATTTTCTGTATTTAGTGTGAAATTAAAGCAGTTTATTATTTGTATCTTTTGTATCTAGTTACTGTTAAATAAAAACAGTTTTTTAATCTATATTTTCTGTTAAAGTATTTATTACTATTTGTATCTATATTTACTGTTAATGAACACAGTATCATTTTTGTGTATATTTAATGTTTAATTAAAGCAGTTTTTATTATTTTTTATGTATATCTACTTTTAAATAAACTGTTTTTATGAATATTTTTACTGTTAAATTGAAACAGTTTTTATTATTATTTGTATCCATATTTACTGTTAAATGCACCCAGTATTTATTACTTTTTTTAATGTATATTTACTGGTAAATTAAAGCAGTATTTATTATTTTTTATGTATATTTACTGTCGATAAACCAAGTATTTATTATTTTTTTCATGTATATTTACTGTTAAATTAAAGCTGTATTTATTATTATTTGTATCTATATTTACTGTTAAATAAACCCAGTATTTTTTTTTATGTATATTCACTATTAAATCAAAGCAGTATTTTTATGTATTCATTTACTGTTTAATAAACCCAGTATTTATTATTACAGGTTCTCCAGAGGACGGCCTAAACCAGACCCTAAAGATGATGCTGAGTCCGGACCAGGCGGAGGCCGACCTCTCCTGGACTCAGTCCGACCCGGAGAGCCTCCTGAACGGCTTCAAGTCGGCGGGATGCACGTCGGACGAACCCGCGGAGGGCGACGAGCGGCCCAAGTGTAGATCGGACCAGCCTTTGACCCGCGAAGAGAAGCGGAGGAGGAGGAGGGCCACGGCCAAGTACCGGTCAGCCCACGCGACCCGGGAACGGATCCGCGTGGAGGCCTTTAACGTGGCCTTCGCTGAGCTCCGGAAGTTGCTCCCCACACTTCCGCCCGATAAGAAGCTGTCAAAGATCGAGATACTGAGACTCGCGATTTGTTACATATCCTACCTGAACCACGTGCTGGACGTTTAACACACACACACACACACACACACACACACACACACACACACACACACACACACACACGCACACACACACACACACACGCACTCACACGCACACACATACACACACGCACACACACACACGGAAAGGTTTTTCTTTCCTCCTGCAGTATTTCAGCAGCTCTGACTAGTTTAACTAATTTAACGAATTTAACTAGTAGGTGATCTTTGGACTCTTTAACGTCATCCTGAGGAACGAACACAAAGTTTCTAAACGTTATAAACTAAAGCACATAAACCAGTCTGATGTTATCTGTGGGAAATAAAGTAAAAATGTCATTTTTAAAATAAGGAACAAATGTTAAAAATAGAAATATTTTAATGCCTCAAATTATTATTTTTTTTGAAGGGACACATTTAATTTTGGGAAAATGTGCGTGTTTTTAATCAATTTAGGCCCCGAACGGTTTAAATGTTCAGCACCAAGTGTTTGACTTTAAAACAGAGGCTGAAAAAAGACCATTTTAATGAGGACATAAAATTAAAAAAAACAAAAAAACAATGCAATTAAAAAAGACAACTCATATTTCACGAATTTGGATTATTTAGGATGAACAGATTTTGATTTTAATACAATTTTTATAGATTTCTTCCAATTAAAATGTGACGGAAATATTCCGAGTAAATTATCTGTTAAAATCTCCAAACCCTGTGAATCCGATGGTTCTCAGTGTTAAATCAGAAGAATGTGAGAACGTGTAACCACCGCCTTTAAAGGATGAGAGAAGACAAATAGCTGCTTTAGTCTGTAGTTAGATTTCCACCAGGGAAAGAAAAACATTTATTGCGTAAGTGCCATTTATAAAATTGTGACCTTAATCATTGTTCAACTTATTTATTTATTTCTATTTATTTGTGTATAAATGTAGATTGTTTGTCTAATTTGATGCTGTGTTTAAGGCACTTTCTGTTTCTTTGTTTGTTTATTTAATTTATTTAAATATTTCTCCGTCTGTGTCCGTCCGTAGCAACACTGAGCACTTGATGTGTTTAAAGCTGAATTAATAATTTAATATCATTTTTTCTCATGGTTTAAACTCATGTTTATTTTCGCTGTGACCAAAAAACGACACATTTTTACAAATAGTCTGATTTATTGTCCTCGGTGTGTTGATGTTTATTTACTTTGTTTCACTTTGATAGTCAACATATCCTCCGTCTATCCAAAGATCGTGTGTATCTGCAGATGTTCCTGCAGATGTTTTGTAGTAGAGGTGTGCTGTGGCAGCTGCTTTCTAATCTAACGGACACTTTTCATATTTTTCGCTGTTATTTTTCATTAAAAAGGAGAAAAATGCTCGTGCTTCAACTTCTTTTTCTGTGTCTGAGTGACGTCATCAGCGCGCATTGATCTGCAAAATGTTAAACTGCACGCGCTCAGTGGACACGTGTATGTGCGTGCGCACACAGCGCAGTCAATGCGCGCTCACAGAGCGTCCTTCCCCAGAGAGAGGGGTGTGTGTGTGTGTGTGTGTGTGTGTGTGTGTGTGTGTGTGTGTGTGTGTGTGTGTGTGTGTGTGTGTGTGTGTGTGTGTGTGTGTGTGCGCGTGTGTGTGTGTGTGTGTGTGCGTGTGTGTGTGTGTGTGTGTGCGTGCGTGTGTGTGTGTCATCGTGTTGTGCAGCCCTTTGGGAATCGAACCCTTAACCTGCTCTGACTCAGCAACACTGCTGCTGATTAAGTCGATAAGTTTTATTGAACCTGTCAAACGTCATGTGATCAACTCTTTATATACATCATTATTACACAGACTCTATAATGACCTCGATCACTTTATATGATGGATGATACAGTAAATAGATGATGATTGATGGATGTTAGATTGATGGATGATGGATGATAGATGGATGGATGGATGGATGATGGACATGTAATGACATTATGATATGCATCATTAAACTGTTCTAATACAATAATATAATTGATAATAATATAATAAATAATAAGGATTAGGGTTAATTTTGATGGAGAAAATAATTTTAAGCAAATCAAGAATAAAGTCAAAATGTTGAGATTAAAGTTAAATAAAATATATGACAACAAACATCCAATCATGGCTGATAGGATGGTTCCTCTCACCTGGTTCACATCAATCAGATCATAAATCACATCAGTAATCAGATCAGTAATCAGATCAGTAATCAGACATATTGTTCATTCTTCTCCCCAGTCTATGTTAGACAGTTTAATATTTTAGTTTGGTCTGTAGAGAGTCCTCTAGTCCTGTTTTAGTGTTACTTAGTTTAGATTTAGTGTTTCTGTACCTTTTAGTTTAGAGGGTTAAAATAACACCCTAACTAACCCTGAGTGTTAGGGTTCTAGGTTTAATATAACACCCTAACTAACCCTGAGTGTTAGGGTTCTAGGTTTAATATAACACCCTAACTAACCCTGAGTGTTAGGGTTCTAGGTTTAATATAACACCCTAACTAACCCTGAGGGTTAGGGTTCTAGGTTTAATATAACACCCTAACTAACCCTGAGTGTTAGGGTTCTAGGTTTAATATAACACCCTAACTAACCCTGAGTGTTAGGGTTCTAGGTTTAATATAGCACCCTAACTAACCCTGAGTGTTAGGGTTCTAGGTTTAATATAACACCCTAACTAACCCTGAGGGTTAGGGTTCTAGGTTTAATATAACACCCTAACTAACCCCGAGGGTTAGGGTTCTAGGTTTAATATAACACCCTAACTAACCCCGAGGGTTAGGGTCCTAGGTTTAATATAACACCCTAACTAACCCTGAGGGTTAGGGTTCTAGGTTTAATATAACACCCTAACTAACCCCGAGGGTTAGGGTTCTAGGCTTAATATAACACCCTAACTAACCCCGAGTGTTAGGGTTCTAGGTTTAATATAACACCCTAACTAACCCTGAGGGTTAGGGTTCTAGGTTTAATATAACACCCTAACTAACCCCGAGGGTTAGGGTTCTAGGTTTAATATAACACCCTAACTAACCCCGAGGGTTAGGGTTCTAGGCTTAATATAACACCCTAACTAACCCCGAGTGTTAGGGTTCTAGGCTTAATATAACACCCTAACTAACCCCGAGTGTTAGGGTTCTAGGTTTAATATAACACCCTAACTAACCCTGAGGGTTAGGGTTCTAGGTTTAATATAACACCCTAACTAACCCCGAGTGTTAGGGTTCTAGGTTTAATATAACACCCTAACTAACCCCGAGGGTTAGGGTTCTAGGTTTAATATAACACCCTAACTAACCCCGAGGGTTAGGGTTCTAGGTTTAATATAACACCCTAACTAACCCCGAGGGTTAGGGTTCTAGGTTTAATATAACACCCTAACTAACCCCGAGTGTTAGGGTTCTAGGTTTAATATAACACCCTAACTAACCCCGAGTGTTAGGGTTCTAGGTTTAATATAACACCCTAACTAACCCCGAGTGTTAGGGTTCTAGGTTTAATATAACACCCTAACTAACCCTGAGGGTTAGGGTTCTAGGTTTAATATAACACCCTAACTAACCCTGAGGGTTAGGGTTCTAGGCTTAATATAACACCCTAACTAACTCTGAGTGTTAGGGTTCTAGGTTTAATATAACACCCTAACTAACCCTGAGTGTTAGGGTTCTAGGTTTAATATAACACCCTAACTAACCCTGAGTGTTAGGGTTCTAGGTTTAATAAAACACCCTAACTAACCCTGAGTGTTAGGGTTCTAGGTTTAATATAACACCCTAACTAACCCTGAGGGTTAGGGTTCTAGGTTTAATATAACACCCTAACTGACCCTGAGGGTTAGGGTTCTTGGGTTCTAGGGTTTTAGAGTTAGGCTTCCAGGGTTCTAGGGATAGGGTTTTAGAGTTAGGGTTCTTGGTTCTAGGGTTAGGGTTAGGGTTCTGGGATTCTAGTTCTTGGTTCTGTTTGGCCAGGGTCTCCAGCCCCTTTGTTTGTTTGAGTTATTTGTGATTATGTTGCTACCTTTTAAGAACTTTGTGTGAATAAATACTTTAATCTTGGTGTTTTGGTGGCCCCTCAAGCCTTTGATATCCATAGAGGGGCCGTTTACTATACTTTGATAACAAAGAGATTCTCTCTCTTATCCCATAAACACAACGTTTTATCTCTTTAAGGACTTTGAGGAGATATTTATTAAAAACTGAATGTGTTCAGAAGTCAAAACCAGTGAAGTTTAAAGAAGTGGAGCATTCAGTCGGTCTGTGGCTAACGAGGAGCTAACCCTAATATACTGTACAGTATATATATATATATATATACTGTACAGTCATATATGGTGAATTGGCCCAAGTCAGCTTCTGTGCCAAAGTAACACATCAGTTTTAATTCTGTGGGATGTGATCAAACACTTTAACTATTTAACTGACTGTGTTTTTTGTCTCTTTGGATAAAAGCGTCTGATAATGAAACTGTAATAATTGTATAAAGTAACTCATCATCTATCGCTGCTAATGTCCTCATGAAGAACCTTTCAGACTTTGGTTCTATCACAACACAATAACACATTATTAAAAACACATGAACACTGAACCAATGTTTGTGACCGTGTTGTTGCGCAGAAGAGCAGCAATATGTTGCAGCAACAGATTGTCCTCACACAGATTGTCCTCACACAGTCCTCTGAGGAGACAAAACACGCATGGACACAGATTTGTGCTGAATGAGGATCCATCTGTGAATCTGAAGGCCGAGTGTGTGTGTGTGTGTGTGTGTGCGTGCTCTACTGCAGCTCTTCAATTTATTCTTTACAAACCACCAGGAGGAGGGGGGCAGTATGTGTGTGTGTGTGTGTCTTATGTAACGTAAAGTGACCATATGTCAGGAGGTGTGTGTGTAGGCAGAGGATTAAACAGCATCCATTAACATCACTCAGGTACACACACACACACACACACACACACACTTGTCAGTCCATGAACAACATTTTATTGTGCCTCACTTCGTGCCCACGTTGGTGATTCTTGTCTTCAAGGTGTGTGTGTGGGGGGGGTGTCCATGTGTTGAAATGCAGCCCGTGGGATGGCCTGTATTATCTGAGCCTCTTCTCCAGCAGGGCCCAGGGGTCCAGGGCCAGTCTGGCTCGTGGCCCTTTGTCTCCAACAGATGGAGGAGGAGTGGAGGGTCCCAGTGTCTCATTAAGGCTCCATTGAAGAACCCCCCCCCCCCCAGACACACACACACACACCCTCCTGGACCATCTGTAGAAGGTGTGTGTGTGTGTGTGTGCATTAGGCCCAGTTCAGATGGACTAATTCATTGGTTCAGATCTGTGTGTGTGTGTTGGACACTCACACACACACACACACACACACACACACACACACACACACACACACACACACACACACACACACACACACACACACACACTCATAATGAACCAATCATAAACATATTACAGGAGTTTTAATCCCTGAACCACTTATTTGCTCTTTGCTGCTCAGCTTGTTCTTATTATTAATCTTTTATTGTCACTAATTCACTCCAAAGGATGGAGACATTTCACTGAAGCTATAGATCACATGATCATTGTGATTAAAGACACAAACAAACATGAAAGCATTCCTGTAAATAACATGTTTCACCTTTAATAAAGAAACAAGATGAGTTGTTAGAGTTTATGAGGATACTCTCGTGTTCAGTACCTGAGATTGCATATAGACATAGTCAGGGCGTTTGCTTTGCTAAATCAATCAATCAATCAATCAATCAATCAATCAATCAATCAATTTATTACAGATGAACAGAAATGAATCAACAATGGGCTCACATGGGCCCCCGAACCTAGTTTGCTCAAACTGTCTGTTTTCGTGTTAATCTGAGTGTCTGGTGATGATATTGGTTTTGTCTCTTCACTTACGGTCATGGTTGTGTTATTGTTAGATTTAGATGAAACTGTTTGACCTTTTCCCTGAAAATGGCAGTTAACACCTGAATATATTTTATGATAAGAATGGTTGACATTTAATTACAGTATGTTAAAAAATAAACCAAGAATAATAAATTATATCAACAGTATTATTAGTATTATTATTATTATTGAATCCATTCAACACGTGTGTGCGTGTGCGCGAGCGCGTGTGTGTGTGGCTCGCGGCCCCCCCGGGGGTCGGGCCGTCTCGAGCCATCTGCGCCCCTCAATCTGTGTTTTTTAATGCACGTTAAAAGGTGACAGCACGCGCCCCTATTCAGCTGTGTAATCTGATTACTCTGCAGCTGATTGGTTCACACGCCGGGGAAGATGAGTCCCCCCCCCCCCCCCCCCCCCCCAAAAAAAAAAAAAAAAAAAACACACACACACTTTAAATAAGTTAATGACAAATCATATTTAATGATTGTGACACATTATTGATCAATAATCAATGATCTGATCACCTGTGATGTAATAATGTTGTGTTTCCACCAGGGGGCGTCCTGACATTAAACTACTCAACATGAGGGTAAGTCACGTGAAAATTGAATTTTTTTTGTAATAAATGTTTAATATTTAAATTTTCTTTGTTTCGTAAAATTACAATGTAAATGTTTGGCTTCATAATCTTTATAAAGCTTGTTAAATATAAACCTGAGGGTTAAGAACAAATAAAATTTAACTTAAAGAGATAAAAGCTGAGTTATATGTTGAATACATTTAATGTGTTTAATATGTTTAAAGTTGAATATGTTTAATATTCATTTTTGTCTATAACTGAGCTGCTGCAGCCATAGATAAATAAACCAAAGGCTTTTATTATTATTTATGTCTATAAAGGCTTTTATTTATATATCTATGGCTGTAGCGCCCTCTGGTGGCTATCCTGCAGGCTCCGCCCACTCTGAGCCTCTACTTCCGGGTTTCGGTGCTGCTGAGGTTACCGGAGGGAGCTTTAGCTCCCGTTACCATTACCGGCCATGACTGACGGTGAGTTACTGACCGTCTGTGTGTGAGTGAGTGTGTGCGGAGGTTACAGGTGCTCATGTGTCACGTGCTCACCTGTTACAGACGGACACAGACACGGAACGCCCTGTGTGTGTGTGTGTGTGTGTGTGTGTGTGTGTGTGTGTGTGTGTGTGTGTGTGTGTGTGTGTGTGTGTGTGTGTGTGTGTGTGTGTGTGTGTGTGTGTGTGTGTGTGTGGGTGTGGTGGGGGGGCGGCAGGGAGTTTCCTAAGATCCATATTTAACTAGGTTAGTTATATAGCAACTAGTTACTGTAACTAAGTTATACTTTAGGGTCAGGGGTTCTCAACCTGAGGGGCAGGACCCCATCTGGGGTCATGAGACATTGGGAGGGGATCCCCAGATTCCTTCAAACTCACCATATTTTAACCTATTTTCATCACTTTTTATTGCCATATTCTTTTGTTTTAATGCATTTTTCCTACATTACTCCCATTTCTGACACTTCTACATCAAATTTCTATGCCTTTTCTGCACATTTTTAGACTTCTAAGACATTATTGTCACTTTTAACACCTTTCACCACTAAGCTAAGCTCTTAGTCTGGATATAATTATCCAAATCAATCCTTTAATGCTACTTTTTACTGATTTTTCACCTCATTAAGAAAATATCAGAAAAACTAGAGACAAAGTTTTAAAACTGCAGCTTTTTGAGTAAATAATATTTTAATTGAACAATAACAATTAATTTGAAACGATTCAGAGGATTAGCTGCCCTCTGAGCTGCCTGACTGTAATTATTATAACAGCTGATGTTAATGGACTGATAACAGGGATCAGCTGACAGTGGTTGCTTAGCAACAGCCCACATGCCACAGGTGAGGGCTGTGATTGGTTCATTAATGGTATTAAAGACAGACAGAGAGGAATGTTGACTACATTCAGATGATTTAATGAGCTCATGTCCTCTTCGTGTCATGATGATGATGATGATGCTGACTCCGCCCCCTTCTGTCTCTCCAGCTGAAGTGAAGCTATTATTATTATAATTATTATTTAGCAGCAGCTCATGGAGGTGATGCTGGTTTTAACGTGTAGAAGAAGAACGAGCAGAGGAAGTTACTGTTAGAGTTAGAGAAGTTAGATCAAAGCTTTATAGAGTGGATAAATACACAATCAATTTAAGAGTTAAAAACAAATCCCTTTCAAAATAAAAGCCTTTACTTCCACTGAAAACAGCTTCACAACTCAAGAGTATAAAATCTCTAAGTGAGATTCTTCCAGCTGCTAAAGGAGAAAAGAGAGAACTATTATTATAGATTTACATCTATAGATTAAATCATCACCGTCCAGTCAGAGGATTGTCCTACTACTGCACTACCTGTGTCGCCAGGTTGGGTGGCTGCAGCTGCTTTAGTAATAGTCTAATGTTTTAGGAGGAAAGTCATCATCAGTACCTGGCAACCCTTGTTTTTAAAGGCTGTAGATCTGAACCATGTAGACGTGATTTAAAGGAAGAGAAGTGTGTGTTTCTCATGTCCTGCTCCTCTCTGTGGTTTATCTCCTTCATGAGTCTGTCATGTAGGACCATTAGACTCCTCCTACTGACCCCCCCCCCCCCCCGTCAAAGTGTCACGTATCAAAGCGGTCTACAGATGGATCAGGACCAGGACTTGATCACCTGATGCTGCCTCTCACTCGTCTCCTTCTCTCTGTCCTCCAGGCTGATGACTCCTCCTCCTCTTCCTTCTCCTCGGGGCTAGCTCCAGGAGAGTGTTGCCATGGATACCGAGTCCACCTATTCTGGATACTCGTATTACTCCGGTCGCTCCCGGGGATCCCACAGACACGGGTAGGACCCACTATTCCCTCTGATCAGGGTTTATTATTTATTATTGTTATTATTATTAATAATAACTCCTCACACGTTTAGCTTTAGCTTTAGCTCAGACTGCTAACACCACTGATCCATGTGACCCTGGTCTTACTCACATTCCCACTGTGTCGTCCTCGTTTATCACTGGAGACGTTTCCTCAGGGAGAGGGAGAACCCCGTCGCTCTGCCACCTCTTACAGACTCCTCCCCTTCCTCTATCAGTCAGAGTGAACGTATGAACCAGAGACTGACCTCTGACCTTTGCTGATGTTCCACCACCAGACTCAGTGGATGGAAACAGCATTTTGAGTTTTCTTCTTTTCTCTGATAAACCACCAAAAAATGGTGGAAAAGGTGGTGAAATGGGATTTTAAAAACCACAGAAATTTGGTTAAAAGTTGTAAATTAGAATGGGCAAAAAATGGACAGTAAAAGTGGTAAAAAAAAAAAAGAGTTCAAAGCGTCAATATTGGAACAATTAGTTTAAACTGGCAAATAATGGGCATGACAAATGGTGAATGTGGTTAAATTTTCAAAAAATAATAATTAAATATGATGAAATTAGGTTAAAAGTGACAGTAGTGGGTCAACATATGTGACATTAGGTGGAAAAGTGGTGGAAGGGGTTTATAAGTGGTGAAAATCTCTTTAAAGTGGAACAAATAAACAGAAAAGGCATTGAAATTTGATGGAGAATTGTCAGAAATGTGCGTATTGTAGCAAAAATGTATTAAAAGGAGCAAAAATATGGCAAGAGAAAGTGATGAAAATAGTTTAAATTATGGAAAGTTTGGTGTAGTTGCAAAAAAGGCTAAAAATAAGCAAAAATGGGCCTAAATTGTTCTGAAATTTTCTTAGTTTGTTGAAGGATCTGGGGACCTCCTTCCAGTGTCTCACGACCCAAGATGGGGTTCTGACCCTAAGGTTGAGAACCCTGTCCTGACTCACTGCTCTGATCTTTGTCTCCATGGGAACAAGCTCCTCCCTCTTTCTGACTGACTGGGTTGTTAGCATAGCGCTCACATTTCCAGTGAAGGAATGTGTGTGTGTGTGGGGGGGGGGGGGCTTCTGCAGTGGGACAGTAATGTGGACGAGTCATGTGACCAAAAACCTCTAGTGCTGTTATATATAGATCTACTCCTGTTGGGTACAGCATAGACATGCGAGGTTATGTATTTAAATGATGTGGTTATATATTGGAATGATGGTGGTTATATGTATATATATATATATATTTAATATATTTAAAGTGTGTCCTGATCTCCTGGTTGATTATTTTAAGCCTTTGTGTTTCTGTGTGTAACATGAAGAGGAAGTGGAGGAGAGGCTGGTGGTTAACACCCTTTAATACAAACACTGAGGGTTCCACGCCACTCAGGATATCCTCTGGGTTAGCAGCGTTAGCAACGTTAGCCGCTCCTTTGTGTTTGGATGCAGTCACTGATTTATTTTAAAGGACAATAGAAGCTTTATGTTTTAGTCCTAAAGTAAGCTTTGGTCTGTGGATGTAAATATGTATCCAATGTTTCCATGGCAACAACCTGGTCATTGTTAGTGATTCTGAGGAGGTTTTATGTGTTTGTGCTAAATGAGTGTTAGCATCCTGCTAGTTTTAAAGGTTCATCTGTAGATTAGCTGCATCAGATTCAGGTTAGTGGAGCAGCGGCACATTTGTGCCGGACTGAGACCCTTTAGGACAGGGGTGGGGAACTCATTTAGTTCAGGGGCCAAAAATGGAACAGTTTGTCCTTAAGTGGGCCACAGATTTTAGGTTGAAAAAAGAGCAAATAATAGCTAAGAATGAATAATGAATTAACTCTTTGTTGTTGTTCTTCTTCTGTGGTTGTGCAGTGAGAGAAGTCGGGATAGAGATGGTCATAAGTGTGTCACCATCAACACGGCTCCTGGAGAACCTCTGCTGAGGGACCCATCAGGTGGAGAACAGGTCCAGGTACGACTGATCGGCTTTAATCATTGATCTCATGATGATGAGATGCTATCAGACGCTCACTGAGTGTTTAAAACACACTCACTGGTCCTCATTTATCAACTGTGTGTGTGTAAATGTGAGTTCACATTGTGTGATTTATAAACACCGGTATGTGACCAATCACGGCGCACCAATGATTAGGTGATGATAAATGGCTGAATTTCATCTCCATTACATGATACAACCATAAATCTTCCTGGTTAAGAGGCCCCGCCCATTTAACCATAAATCTTCCTGGTTAAGAGGCCCCGCCCACTGAGTTCAAACAAATACTGGAAAGAAAAGAAATGTAATCAGGTTAAAACAAAGAGGATCTTTAACTTAAAGCTAGAGTTTAGCAGCGTTAATGTGTTTGTCCCTGTGGGGCCACCGTACAAAGGAGCTCAGAGGTGATGTCTGCCCCCCTGTGTGCGCTGAGATCCTGGAGACACACATGGACTTATATACATATAAAAAATTCAAAATAAAAGTTGTGACACTTTAGGCAATAAATAACACATTTAGACAAATTAAGGAAACTCTTTAAAAAGCCTTAAAAATGACTAAATTTGATTAAATACTGGAGCACATTTATAAAAGTTTAAGGTTCACTTTACATTTTAAAACAAGAAAGATACACAGCTGTGCATGCGTGCGTGCATGTGCACATGTGTGTTTGTAATGAAGTCCTCTGATGGACCGTTTGTTTATCAGTAACGCACCAAACACTGTTGGTCTGTTAAACATCAGCTAAACAATTTCATCTGATTATTATTATTATTAGTAGTGTTATTATTATTATGTTGGTTTTTCATGTATTTTAATCTATGACTTGTAGGTAAATACAGAGTTAATGGAGAACCTTTATTAGGAACTATTTTGTTCAGTGGATGGATACACACGTGGTTGTAGTGTTGTCCTGATTGAGAGCAGCTTTATTTTGTGCATGAACACACACACTATGAACACACACACACACACACTATGAAGTCAGTGGGTTAGAACTAATGAAGGTAGAGTGGTGCTGAGGCCTCAGGCCGAAGGTTGGAGGTTGGTTTAGTCAGATGTTTCCATCCATCCTTTCATCTCCTCTACGTTATAAACCTTTCATTAGCTTTTACTGTAGCTCCTCAGGCTAACGGCTCTATTAGAGAGGTCATTCTGGGATGGATGGATGGATGGATGGATGGGGCTGAGGACAGTAGAGGCTGAGTGCTGATTCGTTCTATCAGTCTCCCTGTGATGGAGGAGGAGAACGAGGTGCTGCAGGTGCTTCAGGTGTTTGACACCACAGAGGAAGAGAAGGATCTAATCACCTCCACGATAGAAGAAGAAGAAGATGGTATTAATACTAATAATAGGAGGTCACCCGCTGGGGTCACATGTGGACCAGGAACCAGATCAGACCAGGTGAGACAGACAGGTCATCATAGGTGTTTATTATGTTTAATTATATTATATTAATGTGTGTGAACCAATAAGGCTGCTCCATGTTTTAATGATATCACCATGGTAACGGGTATTTAATGAGCCTTTAATGCAGTGATGACAAACAAAGGGAAGGATCCAATCAGAGATTGATCTCTGATTGGATCCTTTATTTCTAATGTCATCAATCAGTTCAGCTTCGTTGATTTGTTATTAAGGGCAGAAGAAAAAAATAATTTTGTGATATATTGCGATATTTCACTGCACAGTTACCAGATCGATCTAAAAATTGTCCAAATCAATTTTTACATTTTTATTTTTAACGTGTAAACCATTTAATGTCACCAACATCAGAGTGTAAACTCCTGGTTACTAGGTGTCAGTGAACGCACCATCAGACCTTGTTAAACTACCTCTTTAGCTTTATTTTCATAAAACATACTTTGATAGATGTATGTGATTACTTTTTATTTAATTAATTGAAGAACTTAACAGAATCAGAATCTGTTGTAGAAGCTAAAGTTAAACTTTATTCATAAAATGTAATTTGACACTTTGATAAACATTCCACTTGTTTTTGAATTACAGTTAGTTACCATTTACTGGTTTAAATAAAACTAATTGTATTTTATACCATTTTGTACTTGTAAAGGGGACATTAGAAATTATTAATATTGTGATATACAGTATATAATTCTTTATATAAACAGGAAGGAGGAACTATGTAAAGAAAGTTATTAAGATGTTCTTCAAATGTTCCTAAATATTCCTCAGACGTTCCTCAAATGTTCCCTGAGACGTTCCTCAAACGTGCTCTGCTCCTCCTCATTTGTGGAGACCATTATTAATGTTCTATCCTCACACTGTGTTTGTTTGGTGATGATTCCTGTTATATAATGTACACAAACAATCTAAACTCCTCCTCTTCCTCTCCCTCCTCCTCAGGATGACACGTGGGGGGAGACGACCACGGCGGTCACGGGTACGTCGGACCACAGTGTGTCCCAGGAGGACGTGGTGCGTATCACTAAGGACCTGGAGGACAGCGTGGGTGTGGACTGTAGAGGGTACCTGACCCGGGTCCTAGCTGTAGTCCTGGGTCTGCTGGTGCTCCTCACCCCACTGGCCTTCCTGGTCCTGCCCCACGTCCTGTGGCCTGAGAAGCTTCAGAGCTGTGGGACGGCCTGTGAGGGTCTCTTCATCTCCGTGGCCTTCAAACTGCTGATCCTGGTCCTGGCCGTGTGGGCCCTGTTCTTCAGACCGGACAGGGCCACCCTGCCCCGGGTCCACGTGTTCAGGGCTCTGCTGGGTGGACTGGTGCTGCTGCTGGTACTCTCCTATTGGCTCTTCTATGGGGTCAGGATCCTGGACCCTCAGGTACTGTTGGTTAGTGGGAACATCTGGAAACATCTGCTCAGAGTTTCAGATGAATGAATGTTATATATATATATATGTATGTCTATAACAGGAGGAGAACTACCTGGGCGTGGTCCAGTACGCCGTATCTCTGGTGGACGTTCTGCTCTTCATCCACTACCTGGCTGTGGTTCTCCTGGAGCTCAGACAGATTCAGACGATCTTTTCTGTCAGCGTCACTCGTTCCACGGACGGACACACCAGGACCTACAGTCTGGGAACGCTAAGGTGGGCGGAGCCTATCTGACCACATGATGGATGGAATAATAACTGATTGCACAGTGTGAGAACGACCTCTCTCCAGATGTTTGTGTTAGCCTGAGCTCAAGCGGTTAGCTTTAGAACAATGCAAACATCTGTCCACATGTGTTTGATGAACAGCTGGAAACATCTGGAGTGACTGCTCACCTACTGCTGTTTGTTCTTTTTACTAATATCTACAGTTTAACGTCATTATAAATAAATACATTACAAATAATAAAAACAGGGAATCATCAAAAAATAATATTTAAATATATTAAATAAAAATATAGAAAATGATTCATAACATCATCAAAAATAATAAATAAAATAAAAGTAAAACAGGGAATCGTCAAAAATATAGTACAAAAATCTATATAATATATATATTTATTTTTAGAAACCACAGAATCATCAAATCATCAATAGATAAAATTAAATAAATGAACAAATAAAACATCCTTTCACAGTTCAGAAGGACTCATTCAGGCCCTGCTCTTCCTCCTCCTCCTCTTCCTCAGTGTTCAGAGAGCAGCTCTAGTGATCATAGAACATTATTACTGTGACTTCCCCATCCACAACCCAGCGCTGCTCTCTGCCTCCAAGACTAGAGCTGCTAAACATCTGGATGGACTCAAGGTTTACAGCGTAGATGGAGAGTTATCAGCTGAGGGTCAGTCACACACTTTTATTATTATTTATTATTTAATGGTCTAATGTGTTCTAAACTCATCACACAGAAAAACTCCTGTTCATCCTTTCATACTTCATCATCATCAGTGTGTCTTATTTTGAAAGGGCCAGGAAACCCTGCAGCAGCAGGACTCTCTCACTCTCAGTCCAGAGCCATGATCGCAGCCGCCGCCCGACGTAGAGACTCCGCCCACAACGAGCTGTACTACGAGGAGGCGGAGCATGAGAGGAGGGTCCGCAAACGCAGAGCACGGTGAGAGACACACGCACACTCTCTTTGGCTCCGCCTTCTGGCTCAGTGCCCTGTTTCTCTTTGGCTCCACCCCCTGACTCAGTTCTCTCTCTCTTTGGCTCCACCCCCTGACTCAGTGCTCTGTCTCTTTGGCTCTGTGTTGTCTCTTTGGCTCCGCCCCGCTCTCAGGCTGGTGGTGGCCGTAGAGGAAGCGTTCACACACATAAAGCGGCTGCAGGAGGAGGAGCAGAAGAAGAAAGGTGGTGGAGAGGCGATAGACCCCCAGGAGGCGGCCCAGGTGATGGACCCCCGGGAAGCGGCACAGGCCGTGTTCCCCTCCATGGCTCGAGCTTTGCAAAAGTTCCTGAGGACCACCAAGCAGCAGCACCTCCACAGCATGGAGAGCATCCAGAGACATCTGGCCTTCTGCGTCAGCACCAACATGACACCTAAGGTCAGTACCGACTCCGCCCTTAGCGCTCCTCTTGCTCTAACGCCCCCCCCTCTCTGGGACCCCCAGGCGTTCCTGCAGAGCTTCCTGAGCCCTGGCCCCACGCTGCAGTACGAGCCCCACCACTGGACCCGTCAGTGGACCCTGGTCAGTGAGGCATCCGTCACCAGCTCCATCAAGGAGGGGTCCACCTTCCTCCTGAAGACCACAGACTACAGCCTGGTGGTGACGGTCCAACGGGTTCCCTACGTTAGCCTGGATGAGGAGTACCAAGACCCCAAGGATCACAAGTTTGTGCTTAGGCTGCAGTCAGAGACCTCTGTGTAGGACATGCCCCCTCTGTGTAGGACACGCCCCTTCTGCATGGGAAAGCACACCTCATCTGTGTTGGACACGCCCCCTCTGCCAAAGCTTTTTACTTTGCTGTATTTTTAAAGATGATCAATAATCGTGTCACTGTGATCTAACCCTGTGGAAACGAACACAACTGCTGTTTGTGGGCGTGGTCGTCTGTGACCACACCCACAGTGATGGATGCCATCTGAAAGGTTTCCCCACTCCCTGTGACCTGCTGAAGCCTCGCTAACGAGCTAACGTGCTAAAGAGCTATTGTCTACATTCTGCTTCAAAACGTGAGGATTGATCATAAAACGTTTATTATAAACTTAATTTGATCATTTCCATAATTTCAGGCTCCGCCTCCTCATGTTTCAACTGTAATTTGACACCCAGCCTCATCCTATTATCACTAAATGTTCAGTTTGTTGAGGTGTCATCATCAAACGGTGCTATGGACGGGTTAGCGCTGCAGCTAATCTGCGTCCTCGTGCTAAATATGTGTTTGTGTGATGAAGAGTGATGAAGAGGAGTGGCTAACGCTAGTATTTATATAAACAATATCTCACAGCGTTTGTATAAAACACGTAAATAAAAGCTTTTTATCTACATTTCTAAACGTGGAGTGATGGTGATGATTGATCTCTAATTAGCGATCGATTGATCACATTATTCCCTGCAGCGCTACTGTGAGTTACACCTACACACTTAATTTAATGTCATCATTATGGAACATTCTCTAACATTGATTGGTTTACAGACGTATTAACGGGACTCTGTGATTGGTCAGAAGAAACTCAGTTTATTTTTCTTTATAAATGTTTTGTCATTAAAACATAAATCTAATGTTCATCATTGATCTGTTTCTATCAGGGATTAATTCATCCTACGGATCAATCTCTACATCAAAGGTAAGATTTATTAACCTTTATTTAAAAGTAAAGTCATTGAGAACAAGTAAGTCAAGTGAAAGTTGCTTTTATTTTGGAGGGTCAGTGATTTTTTTCAAAGCGAAAGAGAATTCAACAGTAAAGCTTTTGTTTTGAAAAACAAAGATTAATTCATAGTAACGATCATCTCTGGGTGATGATGATGATGAACAGTGAGTAAAGATGAAGAAGTCGTGATTCCCATGTTCTTCAGCAGCTCCGTGTCAGCCTTGGACCTTCATCATCATCATCCTCATGGAGCTCAGCAGTAATGGAGCCCTGAGAGAACCTGTCAGACCTCATTTATCTTCCTCCTCTTCCTCTTCCTCCTCCATCAGGCCATGGATGAGGAGGAAATGAGCTGAATTTGCATCTAAATGGAGAGTTTCACTCCCTGTTTATCAGTGGAAATGAGTCTTCCTCCTTTCCTATCTGATCTGATCTGATCTAAACTAATCTGATCCAATCTAGTGATCTGATCTGATGCAATCTAATTTCATCTAATCTGATCCAATCTAATTTGATTTGATGTAATCTAATTTGATCTGATTTCATCTGATCTAATCTAAAATAATCTGATCCTATTTAACATGATCTGATCTGATGTAATCTAATCTGATCCAATCTTATTTAATCTGATGTAATCTGATTTGATCTGATATAATCTGATCTGCACTAATATGATCCTATTTAATATGATTTGATTTGATTTAATATAAATGGTTTGATCTGTTCTGATCTAATGTAATTTCATCATCTGATTTGATCTATTCTGACCTATTCTAATCTAATTTAATCTAATCTGATCTGGTCTAACCTCCATCCCTGCAGTGATCAGACCATGTAACACAGTGAGTCTGCTAATCATTGCTAATCAATGCTAATCAATGCTAATCATTCACCTCAAACATTGACTCTGAGCATATTTAAAACACATGAAAGAATAAAGTGAACAGGATTATTTTAGTGTCCTGTGATGAACTGACGCTTAGTTTATTTAACTTTACTAACCTACATCTGTCATTCCTCCTCTGACCACATGAGGGCGCCACTGGTCACTGTCCCTTTGAACGAATGCATTTTATTAATCTTTTCATGATTATAGTTTTAATAACCACTCTAAAGTTTATATTTTCTGAGGGAGAACGGAGCATAATAAACACACACATTAACACGACTTAACAACACACTCACACAAAATAAAAAGTTTTAAAAGCAACATAAATTGATTTAAACAGATGATTTTAACTAATCTTAAATCAAACTGTGTAACATTGTCCACTGAACGCTCCTTTAAATAAAGTTATTTTAAGTTACTTTTTATATTCACATGATCTCTTTATTCCTACATCAGGTCATGGCTGCTCCTCTTCATCGTCATCTTCCTCCTCCATGGTGTAACGTTGGTCGTGCTGATCTTCATCCAGGTCGTAATCATCATCCTCAGTGTTGACCCGCCCTGACAGAACCTCCTCCATCCAGTCCTCCAGCTGCTCTGAGGTAGGGAGGTCCTCACTAGACAGGTTTAACCACACACTGTCAGCCTGGACACACACACACACACACACACATTGTCAGCTTATGGACACACCCTGTCAGCCTATAGACACACACACACTGTCAACCTATAGACACACACACATATTGCCAGCTTATGGACACACACACACACACACACACACATTGTCAGTTTATGGACACACCCTGTCAGCCTATAGACACACACACACACACACACTGTCAACCTATAGACACACACACATATTGTCAGCTTATGGACACACACACACACACAAACACACACTGTCAGTTTATGGACACACACACACATTGTCAGCCTATAGACACACACACTCACACTGTCAGCCTATAGACACACACACATTGTCAGCTTATGGACACACACACACACACTGTCAACCTATAGACACACACACATATTGTCAGCTTATGGACACACACACACACAAACACACTGTCAGTTTATGGACACACACACACACACACACTGTCAGCCTATAGACACACACACACACACACTGTCAGTTTATGGACACACACACACTAACGTCAGTGACGTTGACCACTCCTATCTGGGGGCTGAACAGGTCCAGGTTGAAGATTCTCTCCCAGTAGGTGGTCAGCTGTAGAACAAACACATGCTAATGATAATGGTGACTCCTCCCCCTTAGAGTCAGCATATATTAGAGAAGCAGAAGAAGAGTTTGAACCAATGGGAAGTCGTCAGGGTCGATCCACAGGATGCTGAGATCAGGGTTGTTGGTGTTGTCTCTGGCCACGTCCTTCAGGATCTCCAGGAACTCAAAACCATCTGAGGAACACCTCAAACATCTCATCTAATAATAATAATGATAATAATTTATGCTTCTGGAGAAAGTTTCACACCTGGATCCTCCTCCTCAGCAAAGGCTACAATGTGGATCCCCTCCATGTGGTCCTCCTAGATCACAGAACATCACATAGGAGACCATCCATGGTGCTGTGAGAACATGCACCTCCTCCTTACCCACGTCTCAAACATGTTCTCAGCTCGTAGCTTCCTAAGAGTGGCTCTGTGGAGATCAACCATCAGGTTAAGGATGGATCAGAAGATCAGATGATGTTTTAAATCAACCATGGTCCACCTCCTGTGCTGGGTCACATAGTCTACGATGTCCCTCTCAGACAGAGGACGGCCAGGGACCACAGCCGGCTCCTCCATGAACGGCTCATAGAAGTTCACCTCGTTCATCTTCAGGGACAGATGTTTGGCCACCTGTGGAGATGATTATTATTATTATTATTATTATTGTTATTGTTATTGTTTTTATTATTATTGTTATTGTTATTGTTATTATTATTGTCAGAAAGTCTTCATTTAAACAGGATCAAACTCACAGATTTATCAAATGTACCGAAGAACTTGATGTAAGGCTGAAAATGCTCAGACGCTTCCTGGAACGCTCTGAAGTCTGAAAAAAATCAGGAAGATAAAGACTCCATGTGAACCTTTCAAAATAAAAGTCCTGTCCCATTTATCACTGGATTTAAACACAAGGTCAGCACCAAGGACAGCGCTATCGTGTCTCTAATCAGAGCAGATCCTCAGAGACAGACATTAATGTCTGTGATAATGATCTGAATCTATTTAGAGACCCTCCACAGACTCAGGTTTACGTGAATCTTCTTCTTTGAAGAACCCAATGAGTCTGATGTCCTCCTCCATCTTGTGGAAAGCTCTGAGCTCCATGGCATTATTGATCATTTCCACTGGTTCCTCCAGCACCTGGAGAAGAACAAAGATTTAAAACTAAGGAGTGAAACAAAATATAAATAAAAACTAGACAAGACCTGAGGTGAATACGTATTTGGCTATTGAAAATTGAAAAAAATTGGCAAAAATGACAACCTGTATCTAGATTTGTTGACAAGCTTGTTTTACTACTTAAATTGAAAGTATTAATGCAGGAAAAACAGAAGACTGACCTTGACATTGAAAATGACCTTGAGTGAGTTGTTGTGTGAAATGTTGTTCAATGTTACCAGTCTGGGCACTTTAGCTCAAGTTGTGGCCAAATTATAGGGAAAAAAGTAATTTAACTTTTCTGAGGAGTTCTTGACCTTAAATATGACCTTGAGCTAAGGTCAAGGTCACACATTGAAAGGAAATGTTGTTCAATGGTACCAGTGGCCAAGTTATAGGGAAAAAAAAATGTTTTCAATTTTTTTGTCATGTCATGAACTTTGACCCCTACCGATCTTTTAACTGATAGGTCGTACAGCTTTGGTCTAATTACATAAAATACTCCACTTGAGATGAGCTTTACATAAATGTAAGCATCAAACCTGTACACTAAATATTGGTAGAGATTTAGAAAATTTTGGTTTTTCACACTTGACACGATCTTGACCTTGACATTTTGGCTCCAACAAAGGTTGACTGCACATCATTGACATTGTCCCTATGAGATGACATATGTGTCATTAGTGCTGCATTAATAGCCTAGGAGGAGTTCCAGGACAAAGGAGTTGTGGAAGAGAGATAATAAGAACTCCTACGAGAACAATGTATTTGGCAATTTTCAATTTTCAGTTGCCAAATACAATAATCATGGTTGTTGACTCACGTCCAGTAGAAACTCCACCAGTGTATCAGCTGATAGTTCTCCATCAAACTCTATCACTCTGTCATCTTTGAACACATACAGACTGCCTTCCTCCTCCAGCCCTGAGGACATACAGCACTGTTTACACACACACACACACACACACACACACACACACACACACACACACACACACACACACACACACACACACACACACGCACACACACTAACTTACCCAGTTTCTGAGCCACTCTGAGGTCTTTGTGTGAGTCAACCATCCCAAACCCAATGTCTCTGTCCTCCAGGACCTGGGCCGTCAGCTGACACACACACACACACACACACACACACACACACACACGTAATTATAAACGTGGATAAAATTGGTTCCTCTGAACAAACTAAAACATGCATGAAGTGATGATCCTATGTTTTAATGCCTAAAGTTATTTTTAGCACTAACCCCCATCACACCCTGACCTCCATCTCACACTGACCTCCAGCACCAGCTCAATCATCATGAACCTCTTCTGCAGACCTTTATCTTCAGGCATCGGCTGATGGAAGAACAAACACAGCAGCTCAAAGCTCTTCAGAGCCTTCCTGTAGTTGCGTTCGTTGATGTCCAACACTCGGTCTTTGCCGTCAAAGTTTGGGAACTCCAGACCTTGTTCAGAACTGCAGAGGAACATCTGGCTGAGGAACAGCAGGGAGAACAACATCTGCTGCATAGTGGGTCACAGATGGAGACACTCAGGTTCACGTCCACTATTCACATCAAACATCAAGAGTCTGATCTGATTTATTCTTCAGATCCTCCTTTAATCTGTGTCTCCTCCTCCTCTGCATCACCCCCCCCCCCACCCCCACCTGATGGAGACACACCCTTTGATTTAAACTAACTGTGATTTAAAAACACTGTGATATAAACTCTGTTAATCACAGTAAAAGGTGTAACTTGTGTGTTTCAGACTCAGTAAGTCAGAGAAAAGCCACTTTTTCCAAATGTTTTAAAAATAATATTCTTCATGTCAAAGAATATCACCTTCCTCGGAGTCTCTTTCAGAGTAAAATAACTTTTTCACAATATACAGCAATCACTTAAATCTGTGAACATGTGTGTAAATAACAGATTTTTGTGTTCAAATGTAAATGTAATGTAATATAAAGTAATGACTAAATACACGCATCACTGAAGGGGAAACATTCTCTAAAGTTTAGAATAAAAACAAGACTTTTACAGTTAAATGATGAAAGTGTGAAAGTGTTGAATCTGTTTTTGTATTAAAAACAAACCCCAGAGAGTTTTAAGAGCAGAAAAGTGAACGTTTGTCTCTTATTTCAGGACTTCCGGTTGTGTCGGCTGTCACCATAGTAACGCAGACAGAGGCAATAGATCACAGATCACGTGTGTCGCTCACAGGCAGACAGTAGTCGTAGTAGAAGATTGATGAGAACATGGCGCTACTCGGGCTTTTCTTTGTGTTCCAGGTGTTTATTTTCTGCTCTTCAGAAGCTTCAGGTGATATTCTTACTTTATTATAAATACTGTTTATCCGCTTCGTTGAATCCAACCGTAAAGCTTCATGTTTGTAGCTTCCAAAGCTAACTTTGCCCGGCTGTCATTCATTAGTGGCTAACACTAGCCGTGATGCTAACTGTACATTAAAGTTTAAATGTTCCCTTCATCGCTGTATTAGTTTTAGATTAATATAAATACATGGCTAATGTTAGCAATGGTTTATTTAAAGAAACTATGAGGTATAGAGAATAAGTTTCTACTTTATTATTCCACAAATGTCTAAGCAGCTTTTACTCACAATAATTTTACAGGAAAAACGATAAAAGTTGTGTGTGTGTGTATTAAAGGACAGTAAAACAGGAAAAATGATATTAAACAAACGCATTTATATACATAGAAAGTATTGATAATAGTTTTCCTCAGAAAGACAAACTTCTGTTACATGTTTGTCCTTCATCGTTTGTTTTAAACATATTTAACATGAAGATAAATGTGATTATTTTCAGACAAACGGTGGATAAAGCTGAAAGAACAGATCCATGAAGCTGTGAAAAGTTATTCTCCCTGTAACAGTGAAGACTGTAGCTGTTACAAAAGGTCAGGAACTATAATTATTATTGTTTTTTGAACAATCAACCACACCATTATTTATTGTTAATATTTATTTTACAATGATTTGTAGTTTTATGTAAACTTAATATTTTAATTGTAGGTTATTCTCTTCATTAATGACAGAAATGTCACTGATTTGTTTTAATTCTGTCACTGAGTTAATAATCAAAGTTCTGCTTCATGTATTTTATGATTAGTTTAACATTAATCATTTGAATGTTGTTTTACATATTTTAAAATAATATAAATAATAATAAGTGTTTGTCAGTGTGCTCCTCCAGGACCTCCAGCCTTTTCAATCAGGCATCTCTGAGGACACCATGGACGCCACGGTGAAGAAAGGTGTTGGAACGCATTATCAGATCATTGGCCACACCCTCTACAGAGAGGACAGCTGTATGTTCCCCGCCAGGTAAGGACCCCCCACCCCCATGTTGTCCTGTCTCCATGCTCCACCCTCCTGTGTCCTTGTGTCTTTAGGCTCCTTTTCCTGTCTTTAGGCTCCTCCCCCTGTGTCCTCCTGTCTTTAGGCTCCTTTTCCTGCCTTTAGGCTCCTCCCCCTGTGTCCTCTTGTCTTTGGGCTCCTCCCCCTGTGTCCTCCTGTCCTCAGGCTTCTTCTCCTGTCTTTAGGCTCCGCCCCTGTCCCTCCCCAGGTGCAGTGGTGTGGAGCACTTCCTGCTGCAGCTGCTGGATCGACTTCCTGACGTAGAGATGGTTGTGAACGTTAGAGATTACCCACAATCCCCAGGGTGGGTGGAGCCTCCCCTACCTGTGCTCTCCTTCAGTAAGGTAGGGGTGTGTGTGTGTAATGTGTGTGTGTGTGTGTGTGTAATGTGTGTGTGTGTAATGTGTGTGCGTGTGTGTAGACGTCCTCCTACAGAGACATCATGTATCCAGCCTGGACTTTCTGGGAGGGGGGTCCAGCTGTGTGGCCCATCTACCCCACGGGACTGGGTCGATGGGACCTGATGAGGGAGGAGCTTGCACAGTGAGTCTCTCACACACACACACACACACACACACACACACACACACACACACACACACACACAGAGGTCAAAGGTTAACATGATGAACGTGTGCTGTGAGGTCTGCAGCTCAGTGGCCCTGGAACAGGAAGGAGTCCAAAGGGTTCTTCAGAGGATCCAGGTGAGCTCCTCAACCTATGGTCCTCAACCTATGGTCCTCTTCTGAGCGTGTGTGTGCGTGTGTGTGTGTGTAGAACCAGTCCAGAACGCGATCCTCTGATCCTGCTGAGCAGAGAATCTCCACATGTTGTAGATGCTGAATACACCAAGAACCAGGCCTGGAGGTCTGAGAAGGTCAGACATTAACCCTTTAAAACTTTAACACTTTAACACTTTAAAGTGAGGTTGTGTGTTTGTGTGTGTGTTCCAGGACACGCTGGGGAGACCTCCAGCCTCTGAAGTCCCTCTGGTGGACCACTGCAGATATAAGTCAGTCTTAGCTCCTCCCCCTGGTCCTCCTGCCCTCCCCTCCTGACCCCTCCCCTCTCTCCACAGGTTTCTATTTAACTTCAGAGGTGTTGCCGCCAGTTTTCGTCTGAAACATCTGTTCCTGTGTGGATCTCTGGTGTTTCATGTTGGAGACGAGTGGGAGGAGTTCTTCTACCCTCAGCTCACCCCATGGGTCCATTATATACCTGTTAGAGCTGACCTGTCTGACCTCATGTATGACACACACACACTGAGAGCCAAAGCTCTGTATATGCACGTTTCACCTCCTGCTGGATCTGAAAATGACTACTTCCTGTTTCCTGTCCAGGGAGAAGCTGCAGTTTGTCAAAGACAACGACGTCATCGCTGAGCAGATCGCCTCTAGGTACAGGATCTATAAAGATCTGATTAGAACTGATCAGAACAACTTAGTGTGTGTGTGTGTGTGTGCATGTGTTTTTAACCAGGGGTCAGCAGTTCATCCAGGACCACCTGAGGATGGAGGACGTGTCCTGCTACTGGGAGAACCTCCTCACACACTTCAGTCAGCTGCTCACCTACAAACCTAGAAGGAGGCGGAGCTACAAGCAGATCCAACGCAGCCATTTGAGGAGTGAGCTCTGACCGAGAGCAGGAGGTGATGACATCACAGCTCTGAGGACACACACCCCTGAGATGTCACTGATGAGTCACAGGTTGCTTTAGGGAATATTTAAGTAGAATTATGAGAAAATCACAAATTGTTTCTGAAATTAATCAAAGAGATAAAAAAATAAACTGACATCATGATGTAGAGAAAACAGTGAGTATCTGCTCTCTACTGGACAAAAGACAGAACTACAACAACATTAATAATAATACATAGTGCCATGTGTTAGCAGTCTTAATAATAATAAACAAGTGTCAGCAATAATAATAATAGTAATAATTATTATTAAAGACTGAGCAATAACAAACCAGCTGAGCAATAATGTCTCTACAGACATGTTGAATATGTTGTAATATTCATATTGTTCTGTTCACTGATGTGTTTAAATGTTAAAGTTTTCATTGTATCTTAGTTTGTATAAAACACCTGAATAATAATTAACATGTTTGAGCTTCTTTTATTCTCTGTGAGTGAGCATTTTATCTTATTATCAGTGTTAATAGACCATTACACTCTACACACACTGATGGAACAAAGCTGTTATAAAAAAGACTTTTCTACCAATGTGATGTGTTCAGGGTCTACCCACGTGTACTGTACAGGTATTATTTATCATTGTTTCACTGTTTAATTGTAATTCTATGTTGAGGTGTCATTGTGTAAAGAAGTGTTCTGTATTAATATTACATTTAACTTAATCTTGTTACATGTTTGATCGCAGACACGCTTTAAATTACGGTTTATAACAAATGAGGTGCAGTTCATTCCTCCGCAGACAGGAGACGCTGTGAGCAGCGGTCACTGTCTGTGACTGGGTTGCCAGGTTGGTCGTTTTTTGCCTAATAATAGGGTTGATGTGTTGATAGGATTTGTCGTGTTTTTTCCACTTTATCGGGTTTTCAGATAAATTCTCAAAGAACATACAAAGTAGTTGCCGTTATGTGTGTTTATTCTGTGTAGTTGTGTGCTTTTTTAAGGCATTTAGTAGATTCAAGTTTGAGATGTGGGCTGGAATTGATCGGTTAGATATGGCAACCCCGGTCAGCGGCACTAGATATATAGATACAGATCAGTATTCTCATAGATTTATCAATGGGAGAAATGGTGAAAACATGTTAGTGAATGAGTGTCGCTCTTTGCTTCACTAACGGTGTGTTGAAGAAGCCTCGAGGCACCGCGGGCTAACGGTAAGCTAAGCTAACCTTTAGCTCAGCTAACGATAGGCTAACAGCGAACTGAGCAGGGTCCATTATCGGAGACGTGTAAATAAGGTCATTTTCCGCTCAGTGACGGAATAAAGTGATAAAATGTATGTTTAAACATAGGCCTAAACACATACAGGACCACAAAAATACACAAACTCATGTAAAACTATGAAAGTTTGACCTTTAATGAGTAATATGTGTGATTCAGTGACGGTAAATATTCTGTTAAATCACTTTCTGAATCTGATAAAAGCCTAAAATTTCAGCTATAATCGGAGATATATGAAAACATGTGCGCTGTCAAAATACAATGAGTGATTCTGTTTGTTAAAGAAAGTAGATCTGCAACTAACGATTATTTTCATACTTTATTAATCGGTCAATAAAGTAATCGATGAATGGGATTAAATAAAACATTAACTACACACTCTACTTTAGACACTCTTGTTCTGCTCTATTTGTAATTTGTATTTATTGTGAGAAATTATTTCAATAAAGTTAATCAGGAAGGATTTGTTCAGATTTTGGTTGATCTTCTTCCTGCTGCTGCCCTTTCAGAATAAAGTGCTGCTGTGGTGGGCGGAGCCATCGGTGTGTGTGTGTGGTCAGTGTTCAGACATCTGTTGAACATCTGCCAGCCTTGGAGGTGTGTGTTCCTCTGCAGCCCCATGGGTCTCCATCAGGGCCGGGATACGGACCCCCAGGGGACACCCAGCACCGGTCCAGCCTGGCTGTGTTTCCCCAGGGTCCACGGCTCCTCCTCCTCCTCTTCCTCACCCATTAGGCTGCCAGCTAACATCGGCAAACCAGAGCTCCCCGTTACAGGATGGGAACGAATCAGAAGCCTTTTTGACAGAGAGTGAGAAAGCACACACACTACACACACACATTGAACTGGAAACACACACACTACACACACATTGGACAATTATATATTCTTCACTTTGAGTTCATTTAGCTCGTTCAATCAGAATCATTCTGTCATTTCACACACTTTGGTCTCAAAAAATTCTGAATTTTCCACCAATTGTTCCATAATTATTCCATATTCACACTGTAAATGTTTAGTCTGATCTGATTAGTACTTTTTGAGATGTTGACAATTTAGTGAGGGGGTGTGTCCTTATTTTTCTTCCATTTTCAGCTGCCAATATCTCAGGATCTACAGCATATAGCAAAGCGCTAACTTGGAGCTAGCGCGTGTTTTGGCTCTGATTCATTCTGTTTCCACCAACGCTAAAAACATGAGCTACGCTGGCCCCAAATAGCTGCTGGGCTACAGCCAAGCTCCAAAGTGGGCGGGGTTATCGACAGTCTTCCAAAAACTCTCGATCAGCATTTAGTTAAAACAAGTTCGGATGAACTACGACCGGGCCTGCAAATATTTATTCGTGAGTCAAATATTGTGACAATTGGTGGTACCGAATCATTGACACACACTAATATATGAACGGCGCCATTTTTGAAATGACTACTCCTCCATTAATGCTCGTTGAATCGGGCTGTAATTTGACATGGATATACTATGAGCGGATGTCACGAGCCTCTTGGAGACCTTTTTCGTTTGACTAAATTCTCGGGAACATGATACGTGCTATTGAACGTGGAGACTTTCCACGGGCCCGGCCGTAGTTCATCAAAACATGTTCAGCTAAACAAGAGTAGCTCTAACTTAGCTCCAAATGAAAACTCTGTGCTCTTGGTGGAAAAGTCCTCTCAGAATATACAAAAAGATCTGCTAAACATCCTGTCTGGTAGACATGCCAACTCCTCAAAATAGTCAAAAATGATGATGTTCCTCTGCTGGTTCCTGGGGAACTTCTGAAGCTTCCTTCTTTGTTCCATCAGTGTGACCCAGAGAGCCCCTGAGGAGCTGACCACTTTGGTGAGCTGTGGGTTCCTAGGAGGAGTAGTGGGCTTTGTGTATGGAGGAATACCAGCTGCTCGCCACGCCAGGCTCAGGTACATCCAGAACAGCCAGGCTGAGATGTACAGCAGCCGCCTGGACGCCGTGGTGAGTTCAGGGGAACACGTTCACCAGGATATTTATCTATTTAGTGAAGCACTTTATGGAACGTGAACATCTCAGCCAATCACGTTTCAGCGCGTGTGTGTGTGTGTGTGTGTGTGTGTGTGTGTGTGTGTGTGTGTGTGTGTGTGTGTGTGCGTGTGTGCGTGTGTGCGTGTGTGCGTGTGTGCGTGTGTGCGTGCGTGCGTGCGCGCGCGCGCGCGTGTGCGTGTGTGTGGTGGGGGGAGGCGGCAGGGAGTTTCCTAAGATCCATATTTAACTAAGTTAGTTATATAGCAACTAGTTACTGTAACTAAGTTATACTTTAGGGTCAGGGGTTCTCAACCTGAGGGGCAGGACCCCATCTGGGGTCATGAGACATTGGGAGGGGATCCCCAGATTCCTTCAAACTCACCATATTTTAACCTATTTTCAGCGTTCAGCTCACAACGCAGCCATCAGAGGGTTTGTGAGGTACGGGTGGAGGTGGAGCTGGAGAGTAGCTGTGATTGTTTCTATGTTCAGGTTAGTGTGTGTGTGTGTGTGTGTTGTATAATAGATGATGGTTTTAAGTGTGTGTGTGTGTGTGTGTGTGTGTGCGCAGCACGGTGAACACTGCTCTGTGTGTGTATCGTGATGTAGACGCCCTCAGTCATTACGTCACTGCTGGAGGTGAGTAAACTACATCAGCAGCTACAGGTTGGTCATGAGACACACACACTGAGGATAGAAATACTTTTGGATGGGAGTTCTTCAACAGTGTGTGATTTACTCTCTATCTTCAGCCACCAAAGCGTGTCAGCACACTATTTAAAATAGAGTAAAGGTACCTTAGGAGAGCTCTTCTTCTCTGCTTCATTGTCTACTACCAAACCTCAGAGTTGGAACTGTTTTTTTTTTTTTTTTAATCCTCTCTGTAACAAAAGAGGTTTACATCGACATCTATAAAGTGAATATGGTGCATAATAATGTGTTTTATTGGACTTAGATCTATTAATAACGACATTTAGAAGATTTTAGGACAGATTTATAAAAACACTATTTAAACACTTTATTCTCTACAGGTTTGGCCTGTTTTTGTCCTTCATCTCAGTTTGTGTTGTTGTGTGTAACATGTTACACATGTTTCTGAATAAAGGTGTGTGTGTGTGTGTGTGTGTGTGTGTGTGTGTGTAGCAGTCACTGTGGGTCTGTTCAGGATCAACCTGGGTCTCAGAGGGCTGGTAGCAGGAGGCCTGATTGGAGCTGTGCTGGGGTGAGTTGGACTTGTGTGTGTGTTTAATTTGTCTGTGTTCATGCTTGAGCTGTCTATAGTCCAGCTGCGCCCCCTGTCACCCCCCCCCCCCCCCCCCCCCCCCATATATCTCCTCTGTGCTCCAGCTGATGCTCGTCTCTGCCTCAGGGACTCTAACTCCACTAACTCTAGTGTCTACTGACTCATGATGTGTTTGAGGCTCTCAGAGCAGCAGCTGTGCTCCTCCAGCTGATGGTGCAGTGGATCATTGGTTCACATCCCTCCACCCTCTGCCTCAGAGCACATGTTGAATGATCTCCTTTAGAAACACCACACACACACACACACACACTCACATGTCTTATTGTGAACTGTTTGTGTTAAATATTCCTCTAAAGACCATAAACACACACAGTGTGTAAAATAAATGTGTGTGAACGCTGAATGAATGAATGAATAAATAAATAAACTAGGCATGATCTGTATTCACAAGGCAAATAGAATTCCCTTTATGTTCTTTTTACTAATGAAATTGAAAGTAATAATGCAGGAAAAACTGAAAACTGACCTTGACCTTAAATATGACCTTGAGCAAAGGCCAAGGTCACACATTGAAAGGAAATGTTGTTCAATGGTACCAGTCTGAGCACTGGATCTTAAAATATGGCTCTCAATTTTTGTATTTTTGTGACGTCATGACCTTTGACCCCTACCAATATTTTTACTGGTATGTTGTACAGCTTTGGTCCAATTAAATAAAATATATTACACTTGAGATGAGCTTTTCATAAATGTAAGCATCAAACTTGTACGATACATTTTGGTAGAGATATGGAAAAGTTTGTGTTTTGACACTTGACGCGACCTTGACCTTGAAATTTTGGTTCCAAAAAAGGTCGACCGCACATCCTTGACATTGTCCCTACGAGATGACATACGTGTCTTTAGTGCTGCATTAATAGCCTAGGAGGAGTTACTGAAGGAAATTCTTAAGAATTCCTACAAATGAATGAGTGAATGTGTGCAGGGTCCCAGTGGGCGTGGCCGTCCTGTCCCTTCAGAGGCTGAGTGGAGAGACGGTGTGTGAGAGGAGGAGGAGGGAGCGCATAGAACTACACCACCATAAGATGGAGGAGTGGTGAGGTCACATGACATCACTGCACACCCAGCTCTGGTTCTGATCAACAACACATTTAGAACAAATGATGTTAAAATAATGTACAGATAAAGTGGTTCATGTTTGAAGCATTGTTCTAAATCTTCTATCTATATATAGATATCTATAAACACTGATCTCTTCTTCTGTGGTGGTAACCAGGACGTAAACTCTGATCTGTTCTTCTTTTGTGGTGGTAACCAGGAAGGCTCGTCTCCAGCTGACTGATGAGCTGATTTCTGAGCTGGACCTCAGCTCTCAGCCTGAGGAGACCACCAAGGACCTGAAGAGGATCCAGGAGCTGATCCAGGACCACTGACTGGACCACCAAAGACAACCATGGGTCCTCCAACCACACAGTCACACCAGGACTGAACGTGTCTGAGCTAATGGAAGGTTTCCTCTGAACTGAACACAACTACAGTTGATTATTATCACTGTGAACTCATTATAAATCCTACAGAATCACCTGGGAATCACTATAATAAAAGATGAGCCGAGACTGTGTGTGTATATTTGTACCTGTGACTGTTTACAGTGTCTCAGCCTGAGGAGGAAACACCATGTGACTCACAAACAACAACAACAGAGAGTCAACAGGAGGGTAAACATGACTGTTACGCTTAGCTTCTATTAGCTATAGATCTATGAACATGTTATTGGTTCTTTACTTCCCTCTAGTGGTGGCTGTTGGAGCTGCAGTAGTTAATGTTTGTGGGCGTGACCTCAAGGTTTAGTTTACTATTCTAACTAAAGTTGACAATGAGTTTGACCAATGAATGATTAGATCTATTCTTCTTCTGTGGTATTGTCTGTAACAGCAGCAGGTCTGTGTTCACATCAGGCAGAACATGTACAGTTCAGTTATTAATAATTTATCCTCTGGTCTGAGGTAACGTCTCTGTTATTTCCTCGCAGAAGCACTCGGAGAAGGAAACTAAATTGACCATCTATATTTATATATCCTCAGCTCTGAGATAAAGGTAAAGTTTATAAACTTTTACTGTCACTTGTTTTTACAAAGCGTCTCATTTCAGCCAATCAGTGATTGGCATCACATTTAAACACATTTAAGATTGAAAAAGTTTATCACATGAATTATAGTTTGTTCTCTGCAAAGAAAGTTCCATAAATAGTTGTTGTATTAAATATACTATAGTTATTGCTGTATTTTATATAATATGTTATAGTTATTGTGTAAATAATGAGCAGTTTCTGATGGCAGAGGAACAAGTTTTTTTTTTTTTTAGTTTTATTTTCTGGTTGTGATGATAGATAAATAGCTTTGCAAGCTTCTCTATAGTTTCACTGAGTTTAAACAATAAGTAACATTTCAGACTTTGGACCTGATTTAGGTTCAGTTCTCAGTGGGTGGGCGGAGCTACAACAAAAAGACCAACAGGCTGAGTTCGATTCAAAGTGATAGTATGTGTGTGTGTGTGTTATTTTTAGGTTATAACTTATTCCTCATCATGTGTAATAACTCAGAGTGAGGACTTTAAATGTGATGATGATACTATTTGGGGGGGGGGTGATGAGTCTTTACTGTAAAGGTAATCTTGTGTTAATAATGTTAATAATTAACTCAGTATAAAATGTATTTTATCCCGTTTAACCTGAACTACTAAATAATGGATGAAGTTTATTATTTAATCTTATTTTAGATCATCTTAATCAACCTTTTCTCTGATTATTTAACGCATGTTAAGATGCATGATCGCGCGTGCCGGACGTATACGACTTTGTCTGACATAACCATAAAGAGCACGTGGAGGGGCGGAGTCTAATCGCATCATTTAATTGAAGTTAAAAAGCTGCACGTTTGTCATATTAATTATATACACTGAGATATTATATTATATGACTGTGATGAAACAAAGAGTAATAAATAATACACGTTATTAAATATGATCAGAACGTAGTAATTATGCAAATTATGCTACGACGTCACATTCCGTCGTTGGGACGGAGCCAACAGTAGTTTGCACACGGGACACAGTTAGCGACGGTGTGTGCGTCGGTACAAACGTTTTGTACGGTCAGTGTGTGTGTGTCGGTACCCACGCGTTCTCTCTGTGTGTGTGTGTGTGTGTGTGTGTCCCGCAGATCCTCAACCATGGCCCGGGGGCCCACTGACGGTCCGTCCAGCCCTCTGAGCTCCGCTGGGTTTTTCTCTACAGTGTTTGTGTGGTGAGTTTATTATGTTTCCATCTTAATCTTCATCACCTGTTGGAAAAAAAACATGGACTCTTCATCATGTTCTTCATGTATAAACGTCAGTGCAGATGTTTTAATGAGACACAGCTGGAGTTAATAAATGCACACTTGGAGATAATTAATACCGATGATTAAAGTTCATACTTTATAAATATGTGATAAATAGTTAATGTAACATTAAACTTTATATTAAAGTATGATTTGGTTTAGTTTTATTTTCAAAGTGCTCAGTTTGAACACGATTTATATTGTAATAGTTGTGTTAGTGAGAATGAAAGAACTGCAGAAGAAGAACAAGCTGTCCTCGTGTCTCCCTGTGGGCTGTGATCAGCAGTGTGAGGGTTAAACATGTCAAAGCTCTGACACACACACACACACACACACACACACACACACCATGGAGGAGAATATCACACTAATGATTACTCTTTAACCTCCCTGAGCTGAGAAGCTGTAACTCCGCCCCTCTCTTCGAGCTGAAAGGCTTAACTCCGCCCCTTTCTTCCAGTTGGCTGACTCCCTTCCTGAAGCTGGGCTACAGGCGACGTCTGGAGGAGAGCGACATGTACAGACTCCTCCCTGAGGACGGCTCTGAGATGCTGGGGGAGGAGCTTCAGAGGTCAGCTGACAGTGTTTAAACGTTAAAAATAAAGATCTGTGAGGAGACGTCTGTGATTTTTTTTTAACTTTATTTTTTCGCATCATTTATTCCCGCGCTCACTCAACAGTTCAGTTTATTTTCATAAATATCAAACTGATGATAATGATCTTCTCTACATGAAACCATGGTGTGATGATGTTCCTGCAGACTGTGGGATCATGAGGTCAGAAGATCAACCAAGGACCTCCACAGACCTAGTCTGAGTCATGTGATCACCAGATGTTATGGGAGGTCCTACGCCACAGCTGGACTCTACGTCCTCTCCCTCGTGGGTTCACTGAGACCTTTAAGCTGGTAGTAGGTTCTTTTCATCTTCTCACTGTGGTCCTGACCTTCAGGAGACCATCAAAGTGGTCCAGCCTCTTCTTCTGGGACAGATCATCTCCTACTTTGAGGATTATCCAGAGGATGATCAGAGCCTGTTCCTGGTCTACGTCTATGCTGCCGCCATGTCCTTCTCCACTTTTGGACTCTCCATCCTCCAACACCTCTACTACTGCCATGCACAGAGGGTCGGCATGAGGATCAGAGTGGCCCTGGGTCACATGATCTACAGGAAGGTAAAGATCACATGATCTACAGGAAGGTATAGATCACATGATTTACAGGTGAACTCTGACCTTTGACCTTCTCAGGCTCTGGACCTCAGCTCTGAGGCCATGACCCGGACCTCCACGGGACACATAGTCAACCTTCTGTCCAATGACATCAACCGCTTTGATGAGGTGAGGATGAACTGATTGATCAGGTCTGCTCCAGTGTTGTTCTTGATGGCGTGTCTCCATAGATCACATTGAACCTCCACTACCTACTGGTTGGACCTCTCCAGGCCTTGGTCATCATCTCTCTGCTCTGGGTGGAGATAGGTGGGGCCTGTTTAGCTGGAGTCGCCGTCCTGGTTTTCCTGGTGCCCATTCAGACCGTCTTTGGAAAACTCTTTGGACTTTACAGGTCAGCACCTAGATGACCTCTGACCTTCATCCATGGAAAAGAACCCTCAGTGAGTTAGCGGAGCTGAAGCCTGTAGATCCAGTGTGATCCAGTGTGATCTACTGATCCAGCTCAGACCTCCTCCTCATAGTTCCTCACGAGGCCCTGAGCCACCCTTCCCCCATCCTGGACCTAGAGTCCACATAGTTCCTGGGGATCAGCCCAAACATCTAAAGCTTGTCTCTGATCTGGTCCATGAGGCCTGGCTCCAGGACTAGGTTCTAAACTCTAAGCTCATGTGGTTCACATGTGGTTCTTCTGTGGTTCTTGTGTACAGAGCTAAAACCGCCGTCCTTACTGATAGTCGGATCCGCATCATGAATGAAGTGGTTTCGGGGATCAGGATCATCAAGATGTACGTGTGGGAGAAACCGTTCTCTACTCTGGTCTCTGAGGTCAGGAGGTCAGTATCAAATAGAAACAGTTAAAATCACATGTCATGTGCTTGTTAAAAAGATCAAGTGACCTCATGATTTGGGGTTTTTAAAAGTTGTTCCAAAGTAGTTATTATTATTATTATTATTATTATTATCAATAATATTATGGGATTTTATTGTTTGCATAAACAATAATAATACAATATTTATTTTGTATTATTATTGTTTATGCAAACAATAATAACAAAAGTTAAGGGCATTGGACAATTTACTAAAGACACAAATAATTATGCAGGTAACATCACTGCAGACCCCTCACACCCTGCACACAACCTGTTTAAACTCCTCCCCTCCGGCAGATGCTACAGATCACTGTACGCCAAAACAACCTTCCATAAAAACAGTTCATTCCCCCAGGCTGTCACTGTGATCAACACTACACAGTCAAAGAGTGTCAGACCTGTTTCTGTGAAATAACCATGGAACTAAACATAACAACCCTGGAACTAAACATAACAACCCTGGAACTAAACATAACAACCCTGGATCAATCTGTCACTGAGAATGTATGGACACATTATTTAATTTAAATGTTCACCTGCACTACTCTTCAATGCACTACTGCACTATTATCTTATTATTATTATTATTATTATTATTATTATTATTATTATTATCTTATCTTGTTATTTTATTTAGTTTTGCACATATTCGTCTAACTACTGTTTATATTTTTCATTTTATTTTTTCTAGTTGATTGTTATTATTTAATGTTTACTCTATTGGAGAGAGCACAGTTCACCAAGTCAAATTCCTCGTGTGTATAACATACATTACTTGGTCAATAAAGTTGATTCTGATTCTGATTTCGATCATATTTTAAAGGCTTCCAGTGCAGAGAAAACCAAATAAATCAATGTTTGGTTTTCCTGTTAGAATCAGTGCATGATGACTCGTGACTAGCTACAAACACTGTAATTGTATGTGTAAAGACACCACCAGGAGGTGCTAGCACCACTGATATGAGCTAATGCTACTGTTTAGTTCTATTAAAGATTATCTACAATAGCATAATGTCTCTCAAAGTTCTTCTAGAGCAGCAGGAGAAAGTTTAAATACTTGTTTATTTATTCGTGAGAATCTGAAAAAGCTCCAGTAGTTGTGATTTATTATTTATTCCAGATGTTTGTGCTCACAGGAAGGAGATCAGTCAGGTGCTGAAGAGCTCCTACCTCAGAGGTTTCAACATGGCCTCGTTCTTCGCTAGCAGTAAGGTCATCGTCTTTGTCACCTTCGTGGTCTACGTCCTGCTAGGCCACGCCCTCACCGCCAGTCGCGTGTTTGTCACCATGTCTCTGTATGGAACCATCAAGATCACCGTCACACTCTTCTTCCCTCTGGCTGTGGAGAAGCTGTCAGAGACGCTAGTTAGCGTTAGCAGGGTGCAGGTAGCGTGAGATGCTAGTTAAAGTTAGCAGGGTGCAGGTAGCGTGGGGTCAAAGGTCAGACAGGGGGACCCCTGTATTAAAGTTAATCTGTATGTGTCACCTCCAGGACTTCCTGCTACTGGAGGAGGTGCACAAACCAACCCTGGGACCTCATGTTGAGGACCAGCAGGAGGAGGACAGGGTGGCGGTGGAGGGGATGACCTGCTACTGGAACAAGGTGACCTTTGACCTCTGGTTGGTCTCCTGTAGAGAACACACTGTGGGTTCTGATCATGTTTCACACACACTGATGGTTCCATTGGTCAGTGTGACTCCACCCACCTTTTGGTGAAATATTTCTTTCCAGTCTTTAGACGAAGTTGTGCAGAAGTTCTACCATTGTTCCAGATGTTCTAATTAGATTGTATTATTAGTGATGTTAGTCAGGTTAGTTAGCTACAGTTAGCTACAGTTAGCTACATAGGAGCTGTTTGCTCTGATGTCATTGACCCATTAAAGATGGCCACCCTCAGGCTCTCTGATCTTGAGAACAATGTAAACATGTAGTGAGAAGAAGATTTAGTAAATGTTTTAATGTTCTCTGTGAGGTTCTGGACAACCCCTCTCTACAGAACATCTCCTTCACAGCCCATCCTCAGCAGCTCCTGGCTGTGATTGGTCCAGTGGGATCAGGAAAGGTCAGTGTTAACCTAACCCTAACCTCCAGCTCATCCTTTCATCCCTGTTTAACACTGCCCCGCCTCCCCCCCAACCCAGTCGTCCCTGCTCAGTGCCATCCTGGGGGAGCTACCATGTGACACAGGCTCAGTGAGGGTCAAAGGTCATCTCGCCTACTGCTCCCAGCAGCCCTGGGTGTTTCCAGGAAGTGTTCGTACCAACATCCTGTTTGGGAGGGAAATGGACTGCAGGAGATATGACAAGGTCCTCATGGCCTGTGCTCTGAAGAGGGTGAGAGTCGTCATGGCAACCACACCTTGTAATCATGGTAACACCCTGTAACCACAGTAACACCCTGTCACACTAACCACGGTAACACCTGTCACTCACAGTAATGCATGTGTGAGTTGTGTGTCAATGTGAATATGTTGGTGATGTTGGACCACATCCAGGACCTGGAGCTGCTCCCAGATGGGGACCTGACCCTGATTGGAGACCGAGGGGCCACGCTGAGTGGGGGCCAGAAAGCACGCATCAACCTAGCCAGGTAGTGACATCACTATCTCTGTGTGTGTGTGTGCGGCAGCATTCCTGCTCTCACAGCCCTGAGGCTCTGGTTGTTATGTTGACCTATTACCCCTGACATTCTTCAGCTCCATGTGTTCATGTGTGTCACGCTATATCGCTCTAATGACTGGTTTTTATTCTTTCATGAGGAGGTTTTTCCTATGTTTCCGTATTAAAATGTATTATTAAAGGAATGCAGAGTTAAACAGGCTCCAAAACAACCTTCAAAAACACATTTGACGTTGTGGAAACTAGAAATATGACTTTGATTAAGAGAGAAACTAATGGAAACACAGCTATTAACAACACATGTATTTGTATTGAACCGTTTTGGTACAGGACGTTCGGTTCGGGTACAGGGTTGTGCACGGTTGAGTTCCCGGAACGGAAGTTGCGTGTGTACTTCCGCCTGCAGCTACATGTGCAGCCTGTGTATGTCATGGCTAACGCTAGTGAGAACCAGAGCTGGAGGCTCCTCCCCTGTCGCTAAAGTCTCCTGCTTGGGAACACTTCGGCTTCCGGGTGAAATACTGCAACGGAGAAAGACCAGCGGATAAATGAGGGCAGTGTGCCGACATTGTTCAGATGAGATGGCGTATGTTTCCGGGAACATGCTAACTCACTTGAAATGTCACCACCCGTGTGTGAATATAACTGCGACAAGACAGAAAACGTCCTTAGTGCAAGCGTAGCTGACTTGAGCATTCAAGCATCCTCTGTCTAGTAATTCAGATCTGACCAAAGCTGTAACAACTGCCATCAGAGTCTTTATATTATTATATTAACAAGCTGTGAGCTTATTTCGTTAATATTTAATGTATTTTTTTGTTTGAGAATATTCTTATTACCAGGCAGCACTTTACAAGTATTGTATTTTTTTAACTTTATTTTCATATTCTGTATAATGTTAAATACATTGTTGGTTTACTAAAGTTCTGAATAGGCAACAAGCAAATTTATGTTTTGCATTTTGTTCCATACTGTACCGAAAATGAACCAAACCGTGACCTCAAAACCGAGGTACGTATCGAACCGTAATTTTTGTGTATCGTTGCACCTCGATCGGTTTGAACCCTTCAGGCTGATTTCAGCATCTCTAACAGATTAGTAAATCCTCTCCTGGTGTTTGACCATCAGATTAAACTAATCAGATCTGTTCTCTATGTCCACTGTGTTAACGATGGGTTAATATTTGGCTGTTGTTGAACTTCCACAGTTTACCATCAGTGTGTGTGTGTTTCTCTCTCTGCATTCATCCTAAACCAAAATTATGGAATTGGTCAGCTGGTCACATGACGCTACTTCTCAATGAGAAGACCAGGCCAAGGTGAGCCTGCGTGTCCAGACACACGATGTTAAGGTCGTGTGCCTGGCTTTACTTTCTGTGGAGGACGTGGAGGGTTTATACACGTCCCTCCTCCCTTCCAGCTCAGGGAAGTGGATATCCTCTCCCCCTCTCTTCCCCTACACCCCGCCCACCACCCACACACCTACAACTGCCCACGTGCTATATGGTTATCTGTGTTTTGCTTAATGCATGCACACTGAGAAGTTTTTTTCCTAGTTTTTCTCAAATAGGGAATTCCTTTTTTTCTCTCCTTGTGTTTTGATCCCATTCCTCATCTAAAACGATATGTCGTTGCTCTGTAACGTGTGCAATGATAAATAAAGCTATTCATTCATTTGTGTGTGTGTGTGTGTGTGTGTGTGTGTGTGTGTGTGTTCAGGGCTGTGTATGAGGAGGCCGACGTCTACCTTCTGGATGACCCTCTGAGTGCAGTGGACCCAGAGGTTGGGAAGCATCTGTTTGAGCAGTGAGTGTGTGTGTGAGGGAGAATAGAACCTATGATGATAATCAGTGAATCTCAAGAGCTGATCTGTACCTTCAGGTGTGTGTGTGGTCTGCTGAAGAACACGTGTCGGATCCTTGTTACTCACCAGCTGCAGCATCTGAGATTAGTGGACCACATCCTGGTCCTCAAAGAGGTCTGAGAACCAGAGACATTTCCTTTGATCTTCTCAGTGATAGATAGATCAGTGTTCCTCCTCCAGGGCCACCTCACAGCCCAGGGCTCCTACAGTGACCTATTGACCTCTGACCTGGACATGATGACCTTGCTGAGGAGGGAGGAGGACCAGCACCAGGACCTCTGGTCTCCATCAGACCAGGAGGTCCTGTCAGGTCAGACAGACTCATTCAGCTCCCTCAGCAGCCTCCTACCTGTACAGGTGAAGATCAGCCAGCAGCAGCTCCCTGTACGTACCATCATCCATGCATCCATCCTTCATCCATCCATCATCTATCCATTAAAACACTCTTTATCTCCAGGATGAAGCAGTGAGGACCATCCCAGAAGAAGCTCGAGCTGAAGGAAACGTCAGCGGACAAATTTACTACAGATATTTCACAGCAGGAAGTCCTCTACTGGGTTTGGTTCTGATCCTCCTGCTCAGCCTCATAGCAGAGGTGGGTCAGCTAATGGTTGCTAACGCTAATATTAACCTAGCTTCTTTAGCAGTGGTGAGTTAGCTAATGGATGCTAACGCTAGCGTCAACCTAGCTTCTTTAGCAGAGTTGGGTTAGCTAATGGATGCTAACCCTAACCAAGCTTCTTTAGCAGAGATGAGTCAGCTAATGGATGCTAATGCTAACGTAGTTTCTTTAGCACGTGAGTCAGCTGATGGATGCTAATGCTAATGTAGCTTCTTTAGCATGTACAATGCATTTAATAGTTTGTCAGAGACAATGATCACCTTCTAAACTAAAGGAAACTCACGTTGTCTAATCACTGATTAAATCATCAGGAATATAAATAGAGAGAAAATGTGTCTTTAAATGAAACTTCAAAGTAAAGTCAGGTTTTAGGTTTAAATCTGCAAACAGTGAAAAATAATTATAAAATAATAATAAAAGATGTACTAAAATGTATTTAATTATATATTGTGTTGTAGGTAGCCTACATCCTACAGGACTGGTGGTTGGTTTACTGGTGAGTTCTACTGAATGGAGGGTTCTGATTGGACCATGTGAGTGTATCAGTGTTCTGATTGGACATTCAGGGCTAATGGGACGTCCTCTAACATGACGGAGGTTGCTGTGAACATCAGGAATAGAACCATCAACCCTCCCTCTGACCAGGAGCACAGTATGGGATTCTACCTCTGTGTGTACTCAGGTCAGTGTGTGTTGTCACACCTGATGATGATGATGATGATGACGATGACGTCATCACCATGGTTACACTGGTCTCCTCAGGTCTAACAGGTGCTGCTGTGATCTTCAGCTATTGTCGTAGTCTGGTGATCTTCCACGTGTTGGTCAGATCTTCTCAGACGCTTCATGACCACATGTTCAGCACTGTGGTCCAAACCCCCATACGCTTCTATGATCTGAACCCAGTGGGTGAGTGTGCAGCACCTTTGAACTCCTCCAGATGTTAGAGCTGATGTTCTGCTGCAGGAAGGATCCTCAACAGGTTCTCCAAGGACATCAGCCACATGGACTCCACCCTGCCCCTCACTTTCATGGACTTCTACCAGGTCAGAACCCAGAACCTCCTGGCACCCTAACCCAGAACTTCCTGGTCCATGTTCATCATTTGTCAGTTATTTACATACTCTGTGTCTTCCAGTTGTTCCTCCAAAATGTGGGTGTGGTTGCCGTGGCGTCCTGGGTCCTCCCTCTCATCCTGGTTCCTGTGGTTCCTCTGCTGATCTTCTTCCTCTACTTAAGACGTTTCTACCTGTGCACGTCACGTCACATCAAACGTCTGGAGTCCACCAGTATGTTAGCATAGCTCACCTGGTCCAGTGGTTTAGTGGTCCAGTCTTAATGGTCTAACCTCTGGTCTCTCCTGTAGCTCGTAGTCCAGTCTTCTCCCACCTGTCAGCGTCTCTCCAGGGCCTGTGGACCATCAGAGCCTTCAGAGCTCAGCAGAGGTTACAGAGAACCTTTGATGATCACCAGGACCTGCATTCAAGTATGAAGGTTCTCCTCTGATGTTCTCACTGGTCTGTGTCCTAATACTCCTCCTATCTCATTATATCCACTTTTCCTTAACCATGTAGATGAGGTCACAGGGTTAAGGAAAGGTGTTAGGAGACTTCCTAAAGGAGTTAGGGAAAGGACATCACGATGTTTAGACAATCAGACGCACTTCCACTAGGTGATGTAATAATAATAATAATAATAATAATAATAACTAGAACTGCAAGCAGTTATAAAAGGGGGCCAAGCGACTCATCCCCAGGCCCGCGGGCTTGGCCCCCTTATACTAATCTGCTGTGGTGATAAAACTCCACATTTCCTAAACTAGACTAAAAGATCATTTCTACCACTTTTCCTTGTGCCTCTAACCACTGATATAATGTCAAATATCACAAGGTTTCAATTTAAATAAAAGGAAAAGAGGCTACCAGGCTACGAGGAACAAAAGTGAAACTAAAAGAACATCACGGAGAATGGTTGCTCACACTTACCTTCCACTCACTAATCAACATTAATCCAAAATAAATAGGATTTAATTAAATAGTTTCATTTATGGCAGATCAACATGACGTTGTAGACATACACATGTACATTGATCTGAGCACTTTTCAGTCATGGTGAGTTTCTGTGAACACTCTGATGAGTGTGTCCCTTTAATTGTTGTCGCTGCAATGAATTGTGGGTCATCATTATATGGTCTCCTTTGGTAAAGGATGTATCAGTGTTTCCTAGGCTAAAGGAGGTTATAAAGGAAGCATTGAGCCTCCTTTTCTTAGCTCAAAGAGAATTGGAACACTCCTTATCATGGCCGACACTTAAACAGCGTTAGGGAAAAGTGGATAGGAAAGGAGATAGGAGGGAATATTAGGCTCTGATGCTCCTCCTCTTTGTCTCTGATGTTCCTCCTTTTCCTCTGTGTCTCAGAGGCCTGGTTCCTCTTCCTCATGACCTCACGATGGTTCGCTCTTCGTCTCGACACCATCTGCTCCGTCTTCGTCACCCTCACTGCCTTCGGCTGCATCTTATTACGACAAGGTGAGGAACCTGTGTGTGTGTGTGCGCGTGTGTGCGCGTGCGTAACCATGGAGATGTTCCTCAGGGTTAGAGGCTGGTGAGGTGGGTCTGGTTCTAACCTACGCTGTGACCCTGGTGGGAAACTTCCAGTGGACTGTGAGACAGAGCGCTGAGGTTGAGAATATGGTGAGACATTTATAACCTTTATACCACTTAAAATATTCATACTATTTAAAGTATTTCAATCAGAAAGTGAAGGGTTCATGTTTTTGTTTTTTAAGAGTTTGGCATCATTTGTTCATATTAAGGGCGTTGAAGGGCAGCTGTGGCTCAGATGGTAGTGGGTTCGTCTTCTGACTGAGAGGTTGGGGGTTTGATCCCAGTTTATACCTGTCTATGTGTCGAAGTGTCCTTGGGCAAGACACTGGACCTTAAGTTGCTCCCAGTGGTCGACTAGCACCTTGCATGGCAGCTGTGTCCAATGGTGTGTGAATGAGCTGATATGTAAAGCGCTTTGGGACTACTTCAGTGAACGGATAAAGCGCTACATAAATAAAGTCCATTTACCATTAATGCCGATAGGTGAATATATTATACATATATAAGGTAATTCAATGTGCTTTACATGATTAAATGTACAGCAGTTTAAAAATAAATCAACATTAATGACATTAAACAGAGTTTTATATCAACAATGGAATGGTTTAAAGAGAAAAACATTTCAAAACACCTTTAATAATGAGTGTTATTGTTATTTTGTACCCTGTTCATCATCACCGGTTAGACATTATTGAGGTTCCATGTTCAGATCAAAGGGAGTCACAGATCAAAGGGAATCACAGATCAAAGGTTTTCCATTGAGTTTTGGTGAAAAAGCGACATTTGTGATTGAACTCACAATGTTCTCGATATCAAATTCAAAGGTACATATTTGGAACCAAAACCTCCTCAAAAACTTGCTGTGACCCAATCAAAGATCAATAATAAGTAAAACTGCAAGCAGTTATGAAAGGGGGCCAAGCCTTCCCACGCGACTCCGCCCCCAGGGTTTTGCGGAGCCCATGGAAATACGTCACAAATTTACAGAAAAAATGCTTTTGTACACATTGAGCAAAATATGAAATGTGAAATGAATATTTTTTTTGCTTATAACCAGTGCATTTTTTAGTGTGCCATAATTATTTTAATAACTTTTAATGAAACACATCTGGAGATTGTAAATGTAAAAGTTCATACAGATAGCACTTAAACCATGGGATGAGTTAAAAAAATAACGTTGCAAAAGTCTTGATTCAAATTCTACCAAAACCATATAAAAATGTTCCATTTGTTGGAGTGATGAAGTCACCAAACGGCATTTGATTTGGTCAAAGGGTTTATGAGAAATGATATAGAGATGATGGTGTATATTAGAGCCACTCTTTGTCACCCATCGTCTAAGCACATACACGGACCCCAGGCCCCCGGGCTTGGCCCCCTAATAATAATAATTATGATCTATATAAGATGAAGTAGTGAAAGTAAAGCTCCATCTCTACTCTGTGGTGGTTCTAGATGACGTCAGTAGAACGTGTGGTGGAGTACACTGATCTAGAGAAGGAAGCATTGTGGGTAACAAACAGACGTCCTCCTGCTAACTGGCCCAGTAAAGGTTCTATCACCTTCAGCCACGTCAACTTCTCCTACAGCCCTGATGGACCGCTGGTCCTCAGAGACATCACTGTCTCCCTGAAGCACTCAGAGAAGGTCAGAGGCTCCTCCTCCTCCTCACACTCATGTTCCAATGTTCTCATGTTCTAACCCTGACTCTGTTCCTGGGGGTCAGGTGGGCGTGGTGGGAAGAACCGGAGCTGGAAAAAGCTCCTTAATCTCAGCTCTGTTCCGTCTGGGAGAACCTGAGGGAAAGATCTTCATAGATGGAGTTCTGACGTCTGAGATTGGCCTCCACGACCTGAGGCAGAAGATGTCCATCATTCCTCAGGTGAACATGGAGAAATATGTTCCTGGTGGTTCTGGTGATAGTTCTAAGGGTTCTGTGTGTGTGCTCCAGGACCCGGTGCTGTTCTCAGACTCTGTGAGGAAGAACCTGGATCCGTTCTCTCAGCACTCAGATGATTCTCTGTGGACGGTCCTGGAGGAGGTGAAGGTCCACTAGTCTACAAACACTGAGCAGAATTCTTCCTCATCCTGCTCTTCCTCTCTCAGGTCCAGATGAAGGCTGTTGTGGAGGAACTTCCTGCTAAACTGGACACGGTTCTGAGTGAGTCTGGATCCAACTTCAGCGTTGGTCAGAGACAACTAGTGTGTTTGGGTCGAGCCCTGCTGAGGAAGAACAACATCATCATCATCGATGAGGCCACGGCTAATGTAGACCCTAGGTAGGATGGATGAATGGATGGATGGATGGATGGATACATACGCACATTCATGTCAAAGTTTCTAAAACATCAGAAAAATCTCCACTAACACAATATGACGTCCATCCATTTGTCACTATGTCTCTGGAGGAAAAAGTTGCTAAGAGCGTTCACAAAGACATTGGTAAGGGAGGTTGATTTTAGGTTTCTGTTTCAAAACGAAGCTGAGAGAGTATTCTACATACTGCAGCTTTAAAAAGAGCTCCAGGAGGTTCTGGTTCTAATCTCTCTGTGTTGGTCCAGGACAGATGAACTGATCCAGAGAACCATCAGAGATAAGTTCAGAGAGTGTACGGTGATCACCATCGCTCACCGGATCAATACCATCATAGACAGTGAACGCATCATGGTGGGTCCTCCTCTTCATCATCCTCCTCATCCTGATGATGTGATGGTGATGACGTGATGTTCTATGTCCAGGTTCTGGACCGTGGTTCTATCCAGGAGATGGACCGACCCATCACTCTGCTCCAGAACAAACATGGTTTTCTATATCAGATGGTCCAACAGCTGGGCCCAGTGGAAAGCTCCGCCCTCCTGGATACAGCTCACAAGGTCTGACCAATCCATCCATTATGATATTAATTAATTATAATTAATAATAATTAATACTATATTAATACTACTACTACAACTAATACTTAATAACAATAATAATAATATTAATAATTAATAATTAATAATAATTGTCCCACAGGCTGCACTGGGTAAACTACACTGATGGTCCATCAGGAGGAGGGGGTGGAGTCCATAAGTAGCTCCGCCTCCTGGAGCAATTCATGTTTGTAAATATCCAAAGTTCATCCTGTCATCCTTGATGTTTTTATTGATGTTTGATCAGATGATGGTGCTTTACTTCCTGTTAGAGGAACACTGTAGGAATGTATGAGTTAGCCTAATGCTAACATTAGCATTAGAATAACACACATCAGATCACTACATAGTTTGTCTATAAACTATTTTATTATTTAGAAGTCGTTCACTTTTATTTTCATTGATTAGATTAGTTAAACTATGACTCAACACGTGCTGCTTCCTGTTTATTGCTGCTACTTCCTGTGTTCAAATGATAAAACACAAATAAAGAATCCTTTCAAGTGTTTTCAAACTAAGGCTCAAATGTTTTTATTCATGTATTAGTAACTTTATATTAACCCATTGTTGACTTTTTATTAACTTATTATTGTTAATTTAAATGTTTGAATAATGAAGCTAATGCTCATTAGCTGCTGCTAGCATTATTCATTCTAATGGTTTATTTATAACGTGTGAAGTTTTTCTTTTTTCCATCATCATCATGTGACAGAGCTGTGCTGCCTTCTAGTGTCAGTAGTTACAGTCATTATTTACACATTATATATTATAATATTAATGCATTAACACAAACTAACCTGTCTCACCTTCACTGTTAGTGAGTGAATAAAGAGAGGAGGAGTCAACATCAAAGGATCAAAAGGTGACATTTCTAGGAGACAGGTAGGTATTCTAACCAGGTAACCATGTGGATTTTTATTTTGGTTTATTTCAAGAAAAGTTTGAATCTCCAGATGTTCACTGATGAACTGTTTACTCTGATAAACACACATCTGTATCAAATCTGTATTTAAATTGGACTTTAGTCGTGTTCCGGGTTGCCAGGTTGGGCAGCTTCCTGTTTTTCAAATGTTAAAATGGATTTCTACAGAAAACACTGATATATTTGTATATTTTACATGATTCTCATTAACTGTATCCCAGTAATTTAATGTAACTCTTATTCTAAACTGGTATTTTCAGTTTTTATTTAAATGCTGTGTTAGTAAACATTATTAAATATGTTTCTCATGACTTTGACAAAGAAACATCAAAGGATTGTAGAAACAATGAAGATGTGTGTGTGTTCCAGTTATTATTATTATTAGTATTATTTAATGATTGAATTATTACCCTGAGATAAACTAATAATAAAACATGTGAGTATTAATTGTGAATTATTTATTCTAAAGGTTTTGGACTCATGATGTCGCTGTGCAAAAGCTTTGATCACCTGAAGCTTCATCAGGTGAGCTTTGATGCACACACACACACACACACACACACACACACACGCACGTGTGCACACACACCCGCTGCTTATGTGCAGCAGCAACAGTTGTGTGCTAATAATACGTTGGGCTGTGCCTTTAAGAGGAAACCTAATATGTTTCCATATCCAGCTCAGGTCTCCATCAGTTGCAGTCAGTCTGGGGCTGCTCACACACACACACACACACTCACTCAGCCTGGATTAGATTACAGCCGTCCTGTACCTTTAAGAAGGTGGATTAGGGTTTGAACGTGTCCTGTGGAGGAGCTCATTTCTCTGCTCGTCCTCAGACCTCCAGCCATGGCTGAGACCAGTAAAGGAGTCACTGCTGGGAAACTGGCCATCAATGTCCAGAAGAGACTCACCAGAGCTCAGGAGAAGGTAGGACATGAAACTAGATCCTCTCACATACCAGCAGTAGATCCAGTGATCCACTGTAGCAGTAGATCCTGTAGTTCAAACCTTTAAACTTAACATCAAACTGATTCAGTTCACAAAACTCTGCAACAAAGAAGAAATAAACTATAAATCAATCACAAAGTGACTTTTAAACAGAGAATAATGTGATTAATAATAATAAAAACAAGTATATATAATCATTTAAAGTGTAATTAATGCAGCTTCATTAGCCTAAAACATAAATATAATATACAAACAATGATTATCTGTAGTTTTACAGTTGGAAAATCTAAAATCATGTCAACTTTTCAAAATCTGTTAAGATTAATTTAAAGCTGGAGTTATTTCAGAGTTGGAGGTGTAGGTTTGAATGTTCTAGAATATATAGAGACGTTCTGTGGTTAGAGGACGTTTGTTCTACTTAAAGCTGCAGTATGTACGTATGTTAGTTCCAAACTCCATCCCGACCTTTGATCAGATTACAATCCAGTGTTTTTAATCTAGATTCTTCTCTTTAGAATCCAGGAGCGTGACGCTCTTTTTCAGCCAATCACAGCTCTGTTTACAAACACTGCTCCATCAGACGTTCCTATTGGTTGATCCACTGAAGTCTGAGTGAGTTCACATCCCGTTGTTTGTGAAGGTTTAATGAATCACAGACGAGCTTTAGGATGATGGTGATGGACAGGAAACAGGAAGTGATGTTTGAAACATGGAGGGGGAGGGGCTAGTGTGTTGATCACATGTTGATCATGGATCTATCAGAACACATGATGGTGTCGCAGCAGAGGATGAAGTTTAGAATGAATGTGAACAGAATCTAGAACGTGTCCACATCTACCTGTGGAACGTTCATCAGAGGTTCTCCTCTAGGAGACCACAGTGTGTAGATCAGAGCAGATACACAAAGGTCAGAGGATCGTCTTCCTTCAGACTCAGCTGTTCTTCTACTGGCACCCAGCCCTACACACACACACACACACACACACACACACACACACACACACACACACACACACACACACACACACACACACACAGTAACACACTCACATTAACACACACACACACACTCACACACACACAAACACACACACACACACAGTAACACGCACACACACACACACACACACATCCCTACACACACACACACACACACACACACACACACACACACACACAGCCCTACACACACACACACACACACACACACACACACACACACACACACACACACATACACACAGCCCTACACACACACACATACACACAGCCCTACACACACACACACAGCCCTACACACACACACACACACACACACACACACACACACACACACACACACACACACACACACACACACACACACAGCCCTACACACGTACACACACACACACACACACCCAGCCCTACACACGCGCACACACGCACACACACACACAGCCCTACACACACACACACACGCAGCCCTACACACACACACACACACAGCCCTACACACACAACACACAAACGCACACAACACACGCGCACACACACACCCAGCCCTACCACACACACACACACACACACACACACACACACACGCACACCACACACACACACACAACACACACGCACACACACACACACACCCCAGCCCTACACACACACACACAGACACACGCAACCCAGCCCTACACACCAACACACACAGACACACAACACACACACACACACACACCCAGCCCTAAACACACACACACCACACACACACACACACACACACAAACACACACCACACACAAACACAACACACACCACACACCCAGCCCTACACACACACACACACACACACACACACACACACACACAACACACACACACACACACACACACACACACACACACACACACACCACAAGTTGGATTAATAAAGCAACAGATTGGACATTTTCACACACACGTGAATATTAGTGTAGTGTGTGTTTGTGTGTGTGTGTGTGTGAGACAGCTGACATGATGTCACCACTCAGCAGTGTTGCATGCTGGGTAAACTCCTCTGAGCTTTAGGAGAATGAAACCTTCAGCTGTTTCCCAGCATGCATCAGTGCTGTGGGCGGAGCCTGGACTATCTTTAGAGCTCCTCCTCATCACCCTAATACCTCACACACTGTGTGTGTGTGCGTGTGTGCGCGTGTGTGGTTGACAAGTTGCGGGGAAGTCCCTCTGTTATTCTGAGTGTGTGTGTGTGTGTGTTCCAGCAGCAGGTGATGTGTGTGTGTGTGTGTGTATCAGATTATCTGATCAGTGTCATTAAATCCTTTGTCAGATTAACAGGAATTACACACAATTTGTTTATTTACAAGCAGAGATACTAATAAATAAATAAATATAAACGTGTTAGAGGTGTGACTTTATTAAAAATATTAACTTATTGATTGTAATTTATTGTTATTTACTGCAGGTTATTAAAGGACAAACTGATACATTTATTAAGGTGAACTTTGTAATAATTACATTTGTTTTTACAGTGAACCATGTAGAGATCAAAGGTTTGAGCTTTATTAAATAATAACCAACAAAATCAGTTTAAATAAAGAACATAAATAATGGGTTAATAAATTACTATGTGAATATGAGAGAAATGTATATTCATAAACCACTACTATTATTATTATTATTACTATGATTATTATTGTTGTTGTTGTTATTATTGTAATTGCTGTTATTATATCAATTATTTTTATTATTAATGAAATGTTTAATGACGGTATAGTCCCATGAACTTTGATCTGAAGGATCATTTTATTTGAAGCCTGAATGATTGAATAGTTTTTTCAGATTAAACTCCTAGGAGGAGTGACCACGCCCCCTCTGTGACCACGCCCCCCTCTGCTCTGGGCTGCAGGTGCTACAGAAACTGGGAAAAGCCGATGAGACCAGAGACGTAGCGTTTGAAGAGATGGTGACAAAGTTCAACAAGCAGATGGTCAGTGATTGATCACATGATCACAAACAACAGGTTCTGATTGGTTTGTTCTGTTGTTCCAGGCTGAAGGAACCAAGCTCCAGAAAGACCTGAAGGCCTACCAAACAGCTGTGAAGAGTACGTGTACATCAGATAAAGATACCACAGAGATATTGAAAATACATTTAAATATTAAACAAATAAATTACACTTAAACTTAGAAACAACTTCAAAATAAGAGCGTGAACTAAGGAATTAGACACAGAATGAGCAGCAACAGTGAACAAACACAACATAATGATAAATACACACACTGAGGACTAACATGTGAATCAAAGTAGCACAAAGAGTAACATACACACAATGTTCTAAGAAGAACCTTTAGTTCACATCAGATGATCTGAAACTAAACTAGGCAGGACCTGTATTCACGAGGCAAAGACGTATTTGGCAATTAAAAATGGGCAAATACAATTGTTCATGTGAAAGACATCTTATTGTGTACATTTTGTTGTTGAGTAACGTTCCTTTATGTAATATGACCTTGAATGAAGGTCAATGTCATTGTTGTTCAATGGTACCAGTCTGAGCACTGTACCTCAATTTGTGGCCAAGTTATACGGAAAATATATATATACGTATTTTTGTGACATCATGAACTTTGACCCCTACCGATCTTTTTACTGGTAGGTTAAACAGCTTCGGTCCAATTAAATAAAAAATTCCACATGAGATGAGCTTTTCATAAATGTAAGCATTGAACTTGTACAGTAAATATTAGTAGTGATATAGAAATTTTTGGTTTTTGACACTTGATGCAACCTTGACCTTGACTTTGACATTTTGGCTCCAAAAAAGCCAGACTGCAGATCCTTGACATTGTCTTTATGAGATGTCATACGTGTCATTAGTGCTGCATTAATAGCCAAGGAGGAGATCCAAGACAAACGAGTTGTGGGAGGAAAAAAAAGAACTCCTACGAGAACCCAAATAAACACAAAGTAAATCACATCAGAGGCTAAATGCAAAGCTAATAAAAGACGTAGAACATCCTGTTACAGTTAGCGTCACAAACACTAAATAATAACACTAAAGTTTAATGTTTGGTTGTTTTTCCAGCAATGCATGACGCGTCCCGCCGCCTCCAGGACTGTCTGGCTGACATGTACGAACCAGAGTGGTTTGGGAAGGAGGAGATCGACTCACTGGCTGAGGTCAGAGACATGAACCACAGCACTGACCTTTGACCTTTCCTTTCTGCTAACACTGCTAATGCTAACACTGCTAATGCTAACGCTGATGTTCTCCTGATGCATGCCTGGTTCCTCTGTGCTTCACTGTGAAGGAGATGATAGAGAAGGAGATGGACAATAACCTGGAGGTAACACTGACGTTTATTATGGACACAGAGGAAACCTGATCAATGTTAGCATACATCAGAGACATACAATGATCAGCCTAAAGTCTGACTGATCACATTAAAACATGTTTGACGACCATCTTTCATCTTTTTATTCCCACTGAGTCACTTCTGTTTCACTCTCTTTATTCTTTATAAATCAATGTTAACGTAGCTTCAATAACTGAAGACGTAGATGATCAACAATCTGATCAATTGTTGTGGTGGTTCTGTTCCAGGACTCTGACACAGTGTGGCTGGAGTATCAACAGAACCTGATGGATAAATCAGTTCTACCCATGGACACCTACCTCACTCAGTTTGGAGACATCAAGGTGAGGATAACTGCAGATATACCACAGATTATTAGATTATCATAGATTATTACAGATATACTGAGGTTATCACAGATTATTAGATTATTACAGATATACCGCAGATTATTAGATTATCATAGATTATTACAGATATACTGAGGTTATCACAGATTATAAGATTATTACAGATATACCGCAGATTATTAGATTATCATAGATTATTACAGATATACTGAGGTTATCACAGATTATTAGATTATTACAGATATACCGCAGATTATTAGATTATCATAGATTATTACAGATATACTGAGGTTATCACAGATTATTAGATTATTACAGATATACCGCAGATTATTAGATTATCATAGATTATTACAGATATACTGAGGTTATCACAGATTATAAGATTATTACAGATATACCACAGATCATTACAGATTATTAGATTATCATAGATTATTACAGATATGCCACAGATTATCACATTATTACAGATATACCACAGATTATTACAGATTATTAGATTATTACAGATATACCGCAGATTATTACAGATTATTAGATTATCATAGATTATTACAGATATGCCACAGATTATCACAGATTATTACAGATATACCACAGATTATCACATATTATTACAGATTATCAATTAATCAATCAAATTTTATTTATATAGCACTTTTCATATATACAATTCAAAGTGCTTTACATCATTGAAACCTTACATACAATAACAAATACCCCAAGCAAACATTCTACAGGAAACCCCACAATAAAATACAGCTCAAAATGTTCTCACAAAAACAACAAACAGAACCACCAGAATCCACACAGATTAAAATATCACAGATTATCACGTTTTATCAAATTAATTCTACATATGATCAAGTTTTATCATATTTGTTTAATCCTAGATTACCACAGACTATTAGATTATCACAGATATACCACATGTTATCACAGATTATTATATTACACATTATTTGATTATCATGTTTTATCAAAATATTTTTACATATCAAGTTTTATCACAGATTGCCAGAGATTATTAGATTATCACAGATATACTACAGATCACATTTTATCAAAGTGTTTTAACACATTATCAAGTTTTATCACAGATTACATATTACCACAGATTATTAGATTATCACCGATATACCACAGATTATCACGTTTTATCAAAGTATTTTTACATATTATCAAGTTTTATCAATTTTTTAAATCACAGATTATCACAGACTATTATATTATCACAGATTATTATAGATCATTAGATTATCACAGATTATTACAGATAATTAGATTATCTCGTTTTATGAAAGTATTTTTTTACACATCAAGTTTTATCACAGATTATTACAGATGATCACAGATATACCACATATTATCATGTTTTATCACATTTTTTAATCACAGATTTCCACAGACTATTAGATTATCACAGATATATCACAGATTATTATGGATTATTAGATTATCACAGATTTTTACATATTAGATTATCGTGTTTTTTTTTTTTTTTTTTTTAGATATTGTCAAATTCTATCACAGATTACTACAGATTATTTATCATTTTATCACATATACACCACAGATCATCACATATTATTACAGATCATTAGATTATCATGTTTTATCAAAGTATTTTTTACACAATATACATTTTTAGCACATTTTCATCACAGATTATTACAGATTTCAACAGATTATCACAGATATACTACATATTATCACAGACATATCACAGATTATTATAGATTATTAGATTATCACATTTTATCAAAGTATTTTTTTTACACATTATCACATTTTTTAATCAGATTATCACATTATAAGTATGCAGCTGTGATTATTTAATGTTGGTGAATAAATTGTTTCTCAGGCTCGTATAGCGAAGCGTGACAGGAAGATGGTGGACTTTGACAGCGCTCGTCATCACTTCTCTTCTCTACAGAAAGGAAAGAAAAAAGATGAGGCCAAGATCGCCAAGGTAACCAGTGCGTGTGTGTGCGTGTGCGTGTGTGTGCGTGTGTGTTGAGACTGTGATTGCATGCAGTGTCTTTAAAAATATTGTGAGAAAGCAAAGAACAGAAATTATATTTTAAAGTAAGAATAATTTAAATTACAATTTAAAAATAATTTCATTTAAAATCACAACAAATAAAAGTTGAAGGAAAATGTGAAACTGGTGAAGAAACTGATTTGAATCTTTAAATAATGAATGACATGTTATTTAGCTGAGTGTGTAGCAGCACACAGACTTTATCATTATTATTATTATTATCATTATTATTATTTACTATAACAAAACAAACATGGTTTTATATTTTTAAACAAAGATACATTTATTATTTTAAGTCATGTTAAATATGGAGATGAATGAAGTGATGATGTCACTAATGCCTGCTGCGTTTGTGTTCAATTGTTGTGCGTGTGCGTACGTGCATGTGTGTGTGCATGTGTGTGTGCATGTGTGTGTGTGCATGTGTGTGTGCATGTGTGTGTGTAGCCTGCAGCTCTGTTGGAGAAAGCTGCTCCCAGCTGGGCTCAGGGTCTGATCTCAGCTCATCAGGTGGCTCAGACTAACCTCAGCTACAACCAGGTGACCTCACTACACCTGATCAACCAATCACAGCACACCTGATGATCACATGATCAGCAGTGAGGACACACTTTATCACTAAATAATCAAAATGTGTTTATATATTTAACACACTGTAAGACACACAGCATGAGAACAAAGAAGCTCCTCCTACTGGTGACATCTGCAGCTTTAAAACCTCTGATTGTTTCTTACGTTTGTTCCTGAGACCCTTCCTCCTGTAGCTCCTTAGGAACCTGGTCCTGTTCCACCGTAGTTGAAGTTCCTTAGGAACACACATTAATAGTGTGTGTTTGTGTGTGTTTGTGTGTGTGTGTGTGTGTTCAGGCAGAGGAAGAGCTCGGCCGAGCTCAGAGGATCTTTGAGGAGCTGAACGTGGAGCTACAGGATGAGCTTCCCGTTCTTTATACCAGGTGAGAACCTCCACCCTCAGCTCATTTAGAACCTCCACCTTCAGCTCCTTTAGAACCTCCTCCATCGGCTCCTTTAGAACCTCCAGCCTCAGCTGCTTTAGAACCTCCTCCATCGGCTCCTTTAGAACCTCCACCTTCAGCTCCTTTAGAACCTCCTCCATCGGCTCCTTTAGAACCTCCAGCCTCAGCTGCTTTAGAACCTCCGCCATCGGCTCCTTTAGAACATCCACCATTAGCGCCTGTAGAACCTCCACCCACAGCTCATTTAGAACCTCCACCATCGGCTCCTTTAGAACCTCCTCCATCTGCTCCTTTAGAACCTCCGCCCTCAGCTCCTTTAGAACCTCCGCCATCGGCTCCTTTAGAACATCCACCATTAGCGCCTGTAGAACCTCTACCCACAGCTCCTTTAGAACATCCACCATTAGCGCCTTTAGAACCTCCACCCACAGCTCCTTTAGAACCTCCACCATTAGCGCCTGTAGAACCTCCACCCACAGCTCCTTGAGAACCTCCACCATTAGCGCCTTTAGAACCTCCACCCTCAGCTCCTTTAGAACCTCCACACTTGGCTTCTTTAGAACCTCCACCATTATCTCATTTAGAACCTCCACCATTGGCTCCTTTAGAACTTCTACCATCGGCTCCTTTAGAACCTCCACCCTCAGCTCCTTTAAAACCTCTATTCTCATCTGCTTTAGAACCTCCACACTTGGCTTCTTTAGAACCAACTCCATTGGCTCATTTAGAACCTCCACCCTCATCTCCTTTAGAACTTCCACCCTCATCTGCTTTAGAAACTCCACCATCCGCTCGTTGGAGCTGTTCCAACATGTGAAGTGTGTGTGTGTGTGTGTGTGTGTGTGTGTGGGTGTGTGTGTGTGTGTGTGTGTGTGTGTGTGTGTGTGTGTGTGTGCAGTCGTGTTGGCGTCTACGTTAACACATTCCAGAACATGGCAGGTCATCAGGAGAAGTTCCACAAAGAAATGGGAAAGGTGAGTTTAACCCATTGATCATCTGATTAATCAGCTCGTTAATCATAATATGAATCATCTCATTGATCATCTCATTGATCATCTCATTGATCCATTCTGTTCCTCTACAGCTCACACAGAACCTGAACGACATCATGACCAAACTGGAAGAGCAGAAACACCTCAAGTAAGTCAAGTACTATGTATATATATATATATATATATATATACATATATATATATATACACAGTATATACAGATCTCTATGAAAAGTAGGACTTTTGAGTTTCTGACTTGGTGCGACTCAGATGTGCACAGCTGGGCCACAGCTGGTAAAAACACAGATGTTTATAAAGCTGTTAGTGCAGGTGAACACTAGCATTGTGTCTGATATTTGACCTGGACTCAAAGTGTGTTTCATATCCCTTATCATAGCACAGGGTGCTGTTCTGTTCTCTGTGTCTGATTGGCTCCCCCTGCTGGCCAATCACTGAACATGTAACAGAAATTACAGACCTGCACCATTTAAAACAATTACATGTAATGAGTTCTCATTGGATATTAGTGAGTATGAGTACGGTATCAGTATAATAGGCTGGTATCAGCCCATCCCTGGTATATATAAAGTATGACTTCAATAGATATATATATTAAGTATGACTTTAACAGATATATATAGTGTAGAAATGAGTGAATGTTCTCCTGCTGTAGAACAGAAGCATCTGCATCAGTAAAGAGAGGAGACGATTTAAAGAGGTAAAACCTGTGGAGCAGTGTGTGTGTGTGTGTGTGTGTGTTGTGTGCTCCTGTCAAACTAAACCTTCACTATATTATATTCATCTGTTGCAGTATTGATTAATGTTTGTTTAGTTAGTCTCACATTAATATTGTTACTAACACTATTATTGTAACTAAATATTAGAACATTGGAACATTGGTCCACCAGTGATGATGTCATCAATCCTACCTCCACAGCGATGATGTCATCAGTTAGAAATAATTTATGTACGGTATCATCGCAGTCCAAACAAATCCGACGCTGCACACCCTTGAACCAAGCAGCAGCCATGTTGAAAGTCTCAGCGCTGTCTGTCACTGAAACACAGAGATATTTGAGCCACACACAAACAGACTTATTATATTATAATCTATGAATGTTTGGTCTAAACTGTGAATGTGGAACATGTTGAGTTTAATTTCTAATAACTGTGTGTGTCAATGTTGATCAGATCAGTTTTGTTTAAAGCTTTTATTTTTTTGTTTTATTATTATTTTCTATCAGTGATGAAATCAACCACAGTGAATCCGCCAGCTCAGCTCCTAAGGTAAATATAATATATCTATGATTTATTTCTTCACTTATACTCTAACGTGTTGTGTTGACCAGGGGTCATTGATAATGGACCAATAATAATAAATAATAAATAAATAATACAATCATTAATAATGGGCCACGGTCTGATACATGAGCTTAAACTGTTAAAGAAACTATTTTAACTTTAAATGTATTTAGTGGTCATTTAAGCCCTGCTTTTATTGAAATAATAAGTGATCATTGTGTCTATAGATAATATATGTGTTTAGCTTTATTATTAGTGACAATAAATCGTTACACAATAACATTAGATATGATCTTTGTATTATGAAGTGTTAATTTAATGATATTATTCCAGGTGTAGAGGATGTTCTGACCTGTATGTTCCGATATTAAATTATTGATTATATTTAATGTCTTTGTGTTTTTCCTGTTTTTCTCCTGTTTAATGATTATTTTACTGTTGAACACTTGGCTCAGTCCAAGGTTTAATGGAATGAACCATTATCTAAACTGTAGGTGGACTCATTGATCATGTGATCAAACTGTTTCCTCTTCTTTTTCCTTCATTTGTTACATTTCTTTTATTTACTCATTTAATATTTTTTTTACATTTGTTTTTTTTTTTTTCATATTTGACATTTTATAGACTTTGTAATGAGTGAAATGTGACTAAACACTAACTCACTAAACATGTCCTCTTCTCCTGCTGCATGAACTCACCTGTGCTTTAACTCCGCCCCCTGACCCCCCCCCCCCCCCCCCCTGTCAGAGACCTGGTCCTCCAGGCCGGCCCCCCTCCACACTGACTCCATCACCTGATCAAAGACACCAATACACGGACGACAACACACACACAACTACTACACAACAGGTCAGAGACACTTTATTATTATAGAGAATAGTACATTACATTACATTACATTACATTACATTCTATTCTATTACATTACATTACATTACAATATATTACATTATATTCTAGAGATTAAACTGCTCTGGTTTAACTGCATGTAAACATATCTTTTTCACGTTATTGATATAGTGATTTTAACTTTGTGTATTAATCTGTGTGAAGCTCCGCCCCCTAACGATGTTCCTCAGATGTTCTTCGTTTCTCTGATGACGCTCCATCAGTGATGATCGTGTCTATGTGTAATATTTATTATTTATCTCTTGTTTCCTACTGCTTGATGTCAGTCGTGGGTAAGTGGGCGTGGCCTATTTTCCCGCGCTCTTTAATCCCTCCTTTCGTCTCTTACTCTAAACTACATTTATCCCTCTGTACATTTGCTCCTCCTCCTCCTCTTCCTCTGTGGTTCTTTTTCCTCTTGCTCTGTGGTTCTTCCTCCCCTTCCTCTTCCTATATGGTTCTTCCTCCTCTTCCTCTGTGGTTCTTTTTCCTCTTCTTCTGTGGTTCTTCCTCCCCTTCCTCTTCCTATGTGGTTCTTCCTCCTCTTCCTCTGTGGCTCTTTTTCCTCTTCCTTTGTGGTTCTTCCTCCTCTTCCTCTATGGTTCTTCCTCCTCTTCCTCTTCCTTTTCCTCTGTGGTTCTTCCTCCTCTTCCTCTTCCTCTGTGGTTCTTTCTCCTCCTCTTCCTCTGTGGTTCTTTCTCCTCTTCCTCTGTGATTCTTCCTCCTCTTCCTCTTCCTCTGTGGTTCTTCCTCCTCCTTTTCCTCTGTGGTTCTTTCTCCTCTTCCTCTGTGATTCTTCCTCCTCTTCCTCTGTGGTTCTTCCTCCTCTTCCTCTCCCTCTGTGGTTCTTTCTCCTCCTTTTCCTCTGTGGTTCTTCCTCCTCTTCCTCTGTGATTCTTCATCCTCTTCCTTTGTGGTTCTTCCTCCTCTTCCTCTATGGTTCTTCCTCCTCTTCCTCTTCCTTTTCCTCTGTGGTTCTTCCTCCTCTTCCTCTGTGGTTCTTTCTCCTCCTTTTCCACTGTTGTTCTTCCTCCTGTTCCACATCTTTTCCTTTTAGCGAGAGGATGATGAAGAGGAGGAAGAGGAGCAGAGCATCACTGGAGGCTACGCTCAGTATGACTCAGCGTTTTCAGCTCCTTCATACGCTGAGTCGAGCTGGGACGATGAAGGAGGTGCAGATGTAGGTCAGGGTGGGGTGAGGATGATGAAGATGAAGATGATGAAGAGGAGCAGTAGGGTGTAGAGCAGGAGATTGTTTTACCCATGTTTGGACTTTACGTTTGTTCACCTTGTTTAATGTGTGCGTGTGCGTGTGCGTGTGCGTGTGTGTGTGTGTGTGTGTGTGTGTGTGTGTGTGTGTGTGTGTGTGTGTGTGTGTGTGTGTGTGTGTGTGTGTGTGTGTGTGTGTGTGTGTGTGTGTGTGTGTGTGTGTGTGTAGGGCGATGTGACCAACGATTCAGATGGAGAACTTCCTCCAGGGTTCCTCTACAAGGTTAGAACCACTGATGATGATGGTGATGATGGTGATGGTGGTGGTGGTGATGATGATGATGATGATGATGTATCTCCAGGTCAAAGCCATCCATGAATATTCTGCTACTGATAACGATGAACTGGAGCTGAACGTTGGAGACGTGGTTCTGGTTCTGGCCTTTGATAATCCAGATGAACAGGTTAGTGTTCTATGAAACATTGAAACATAAAACACTTTTGATGAGTTGACATTTATTGTTGTGTGTGTGTGTGCGTGTGTGTGTGTATGTGTGTGTGTGTAGGACGATGGTTGGCTCCTGGGCCTACAGGAGTCTCTCTGGTTCCAAAACAAAGATTTTTCAGCCAAAGGTGTTTTTCCCGAGAATTTCACCCAGAAGATTTGAAGAAGATTTAAAACCCTGAATCCTCTGTTCTTCATCATCATCATCATCATCACCACCATCATCATCAGTAGATTTAATCGTCTCAAAAACACTGACGTTCAAAGTTATTATTAAAGGTTTGTTTCTTTGGGTTTGGAACATTTTCTCACTTTGTTTTTTCAACACAAACTGGTTTATTCATGTTTAATATTTATGATGATAACTCTAATCTTCATCTCCTACACACACACACACACACAGAGTGATCTTTAGAAGACGAGGAAACGAGACAAACGATTGGATGACATCAGCTCCAGCTTCCTGTCGAAGCTCTTATTTTGAAGGACAATCACAGGTTTACCTCAGCACGAAGACACAATTACACACTTTAGTGAACAACCTTCAGTGTTCATAGATCAGGGGTTCTCAACCTTGGGGTCGGACACTGGGAGGGGGTCGCCAGATGCCTTCAAGAAACTAAGAATATTTTCTGAACAATTTCAGCCCATTTTTTGTTTATTTTTATCCTTTTTCTGCAACTACACCAAACTCACCATATTTTAACCTATTTTCATCACTTTTTCTTGCCATATTTTTGCTGCTTTTAATGTATTTTTGCTACATTACTCCCATTTCTGACACTTCTCCATCACATTTTAATGCCTTTTCAGCACTTATAAACCCTTTCCACCACTTTTCCACCTAATGTCACAGATGTTGACCCATTATTGTCACTTTTAACCTTTTTTCACCGTATTTCATGCTTATTTTGCCAATTTCACCTCATTAGCCATTTACCATGCCCATTATTTGCCAGTTTAAACGAATTGTTTTTAACTTTAAGCTAATATTGACACTTTGAACTGTTTTTACCACTATTCCACTTTTTTTTTGGTCTCTTTTAACCCATTTTATTTGTGAATAAAACAAGGATTTACCTCTTTGACTATATACTATGGCCCAAATAATAGCACTTCTCTGTTTGTAATCCATGTGTTCATCGTCTTCATCAGCCGCTTAGACACGCTGTAAAAACATTACACACACACACACACACAAACACACACACACAATGTATAATATAAATAATCAGCTTATTAAGGTCACATTGTTTCTTTAGTCCTTTGGCAGGTTGATGTAGAACTATAAGGACAAATAAATATTGTTATTTGGGGAAACTTTTACAAACATTGATTGGATGAAGGCGTGGACATTGCCTTACAAATGTTGTGTCACAATACACTATTTATCCAACCAACTTGCATTTCTCCACATTTTTAGATACAGACAATAAATGCGGTTTTTGCAATAATGAACCAGAATCTCTTACACATTTATTTTTGTTACTGCATTAATTCAATGAGTGTATGGGCTCAAATAAAAAAATGACTCAAAGTGCAGGATTAATAATATTCAGTTTAACCGTAAATGTAATATTATGTACTTAGCATTTTATATGGTAAAATCTACAAATTTAATGTAAATTTAACAAGTCTTCTCCCCTCTTTGTAAGCTTTCTGTGAGAATTTAAAGACTATATCATAACTTTGTCCCTTATTAATACACAAAAAAAAAGCATGAAAACTGCAGTGTGTTCCTGTGGACACTAGATGTTGGTGTGTAGCCTTGACACAGTCATAGATCAATATGTATTTTAACTATACAGTATTACAATTTTGACTAGTCTATATCCAAAATATACTGACATAAATTGTACTTTTTGTGAATTTATAAATATAAACTAACATCACACTTTTAACACACTTCAAAACATCAGTTTAAATACAATAAAATATATTTAGTACAAAATTGGTTGTTCCAAAATAGCATGCTTTAAGTTAACTAATCCTTCCCATGACAACCAATCAGGGTCCTGGATTTGGTTCCAGTTCCTCGTATTTCATTTGTGTGGCACAAGGTGGTAAAATGTCATTTATCCAAACTGTATTTAAGCAGGTATTGGACAGTAACAGTATTGAGTTTCACCAGCAGAGGGCGCTAGGTGCCTTATGCATCACTAGTTAACGTTAGAAGAAATCAGTCGGCACTGATGAGCTAAAGCTAACCTGTGCCTGAACCAAGCTAGCTCCTCTTAAAAGTATACAATAATTTAAAATTATTTACAAGCATTGAACACTTTTCGAACGACATAATTCATCTTTTTGCTTCTGCTTGTTTTTACAGGTAAGCAGGTTGAAATTCACGCACAATGACAGATAACAGTAGTAATGTTTAAGTACTTTAAAGAACAATATTTGTTAAGCTAACACCAAAGTCCGACCAAGTAATTTATTTTGTGTGCCACCGCGTCTGAGATGACAGACAGTGGCAACTACAAAGTAATACATTTGGATAGTGTAGTAGTCTGTAAAACAGAGTTTAAAGAGTTTATTTGTGTGAAAAAACAAGTTGAAGTGTTGCGACAACTCCGTTCACTCCAATGTTCGTTTTTCTTCTAACAGCAATGGCGGTTCGTGGAGCCTCGCAACAGTTCCCGGAAGTGAGCAGTTGACGATTGCAGCCAAATGGAGCACGAGCGGAGTCTACATTTTGTGATGCACTTTTGAACGGTAAGACAATCCGTGTATAATTCCTTCATTCATTATGTAACAAAAACATGAAAAAAAGACAAAAAACACTCTGATAGTTTCCAAAACCAAAATGAAAAAACAGAAAACGCCTTGTTTTTCAAATTCAAGCTCTTTTGCTTCGGTGCAGAAAAACGGAAAACAAAACCTAACCCTCATTTTTAGTTAAAAACTATAATTGTAATAATGATGATGTAATTGCACCACATACACATACACATGAACTGAAAATACACGGGTCACACTAGGGGGGAGATGACACGAAATGATAAAAACTGTAGAAATAAATCTATTCAGGAGCCGCTAAATACTGTTTTATTCCACTTATTTACAAAATCTGATTCTTTAAAATGTGTCATCACTCACTCCTTCCATCATTATGATCTATATTAAAGTTTGGGAACCACTGGTGTAGAGCAACTTCTCACCCTCACTCAGGATAAGAGCAAAGCTTTTTTTGTTCATATTTTAATGGTGAGAGCCATTTGATGCTATGCACTTGGTTGTAAGGAGAATGTGTTTTTACGCTTGGCTCGGTGCGTGTGTGCGTTTGCTGCTGCTGATGTCACGACGGGTGTTTCCTTCTTGTTGCGTCGACGCGCTGCCGTCCGGTCACACCCGGAATAAAGGACAAGGGCTACGGGGAACAGCGACCTTCAATGAACGAGTGCATGTCTTCGCTGCCTTGCACTTTTGAAACTCGGAGGAGCCAGTCGCTTTAGTTATTCTCCGGGGTCGCCATCTTTGTTTTGGTCAGACAACACATCGGTGCGCGCACATTTTGCGTCGACGTATTTTTTGCATTGACGTCATTGATTACGTCGACGCGTTGTCCCGGCCCTACACACATCGCATACCCCCACTGCCAGACTAAGGGGGAGCCAAACAACCCTATTGGAAGTTTGACAAATTGGTATAACCTGCACGGAGTAGCGAAGGCCCTTCTCCTTGGACTCTGTAGATAAGGGAATCTGCATGTAATCCGTAACATTCTTTAGGTGGGTGTGACAAGAACATGATACCCAGATCTGGTGTCTTTTGAAATAATCAAAAACATTGCCCGAGTCATACTTTTTGCAGAGATGGTGCACAGCCATCTTTGTGGTATCACGCTGCATTATCCACTAAGACTGATGTAAATCATTATTCTCATGCACTTTATTTATTTATTTATTTATTCAGTTTATTTCCGAGTTTCATAGTTTATTTTTTATTTTTTTTGTACATGCCGAAAAAGGAGACGAGAGAAGCAGGTTGCTTGCCCGAGTCCCGTCCCCTATTTTGAACACAGAAAATTTACATCAGAGCTCGTCTCTCTGGTCAAACATTCTTTGGTTCTGAACACAATTTCATTTTTTTTTTTTTTTTGTCCTTTTTTGTGTAGGATTTATTCTCATCTGTAGTCAGTGTTGTCTTCTTTTTTTATTTTTTATTTCTCTCCATCGTTGTTCGTGTCATCCTTCTTCCCCAGACGTTGTTTGTGTTCCTCCAGTTCAAAAGAAAAGTTCATCTTCTTTCTCATTGATGTGTTGATCTCGTATTCTTGCAAAAATGTCTTCCGAGTTTTTTCTTTATATCGAGCCAAGTTTGCAGCTTGTTTTGTCTCTGCATCAAGGTTATTCCAGCTGGTAATAGCTCTGTTGACAGTGCTGTATTTTACAATGTTAGATTTAACCCTTTCTTGTTGTTGGGGCAGAATAATTAGTTATGCTTAATAATATAATTACTTATATTTTAATCCTTAAGCCTTGGGGTGTAACTTTTCATTGTGTGATTTCTCATGTCTTCAACTTTAACTTGTCTTCACTCTGGGTCAGACTGCCTTGTCCAAAGCACATGATATGCTTACACACACACTCACATAGTCCCCAAAACATTCCCAAGGACAGGTGCGTAGGCACTCTCTGTGTGCGCACTCACATGTCACACACACACGCCATACACATCCATTCATTCACACACACAAACACAAACGCACACTCCTCCGTCTCTATGACAACCGACAGATACAGGACTGGTTGTTTAGACCCAAAAGAACAAACTGTCTTTCCTTTTTTCTCCCTCTGTCCTCACCTCCTCCCTCTCTCTGTATCTCTATCTCCTGGGGGGAGGAGGGAGGGGGACTGAGGGGAATATACGTATTGGATCAGAACTGTCTCACTCTGTCATCGAACGTCTGGCCGGACGGACATAATTTTGTACTCTCTTTTTTTTACTTAGTCTTAGTCTTAATAAATCTTTTCTATAAAATCATCAATGCTTCCTCCTGGATTCCATCATTCAACCAGAGCAATGAATCATGTCTCAAATGAGGTCAACCGTAAATTCTGCCGTAACAATTGGCGATCACGAACAGGACCATCTTCTGTCCACCCCTCGGACAGAGACTGGATCACGAACCATCGGTTGAACCTCAAACACCAATTCGGACTAAGGTAAAGCTGCCTTTATAAATATATATATATATGTAAATTTTCATTTACATATATATATATTCGCTCTGTGTTGATTTTTTTTGGAACCAGTCAAGCATTGTATTGATTTTCAGCTTTGAGCTTTGATTTTGATCCTCAGCTGTTCTGTGTTTTGACGCAGTGAATAGCCATGAGAAAGGCTCAAATGGTTGAGGTTCTGTGCTTTTTAATGCTGTAGGTTCTCTCTGGTTTTCTTCGGGCTCGGATATTTTGTTTAGGTCATTATTTACTTTGGTTTTGTTCGGACACCCACAGACAGCCTGTGAGGTCCTGACCAGAGATAGACGGGCAACCAAAGTTTCCAAAACATCCCAGCGGTGCCATGATCTGAGTTCACCTCTGTACCGAAAGATTAAAACCCCGAATCTAACCTAAATTGTGTTTCTGTGAATCAAACAGATGAACAACCCAATAAACAAATAATATATGCATACGCATATACAATCTTGGTATGATGTGAACTCAGATCATGCTTTCAGGCGAGTTTTACTTTTTTTTTATCTTTGTTTTTATTTTGTTTAAACGTGGAATCAGATTTCTCCCTTTGGCTTGGCTTTAATGCTTTCATTTGACGAGTGTCAGCTTTTTAGAAAGGGAGAGAAATACAGAGAGCCAAACACACACACACGTCGCTGCTGTGTTTTTTCTTTTTTTTTTTTGACGTGTGAACACACACACACACACACACACACACACACACACACACCCACACACACACACCCACACACACGTACAGAGAGAGAAAGGGAGAGAGAGAGAGCACACACACAGGCACGCGCACGGGCGCACGCACACGCCACACCCATCCCAAGAGAGAGGTGGCGCCCCTCACTGGCCAGTTTAGTGCACTACACACTTGTGACACAACATTGTGATTTCTCACTTCTCCCCTGCCGATAGAATAGTGCCATTACACACAGACACTATTTTATTTTTATTTTAAATTTTATTTTGATTTCATGTTTGATGGGCAACACACACTCAAACACACACTATGATGAATACAGTATTTCATTTATTTTATTTTAATATTACTGTTACCATCATTATCATTTTTTATTATTTAAATTGTTAGTTTCTGTTGGCTTTGTGGTTGTCCCCTGAAGAAACGACATCTTCAATGAAAGAATGAAATCACCTTCAACTCTTACGCTAATGGAATGTCAACATCATTCAAAGGACCAAGCATCAGAAGGAAATGGACAATCAAAGGTGTGTGACCTTTCAGGACTCAAGGACTCAACTCCCATTCAGCAAAGCAATGCTGAAATAACTCGCTCAGTCCCAAGTCAACTCTTCATCGTCTATGAATGGGCCGCATGCCAATGCCCCATCATCAAAGACTGAGAACCTGTGGGCGTCGGAGTGGACACTCCCCCCACCAATGAGTTGCGAGTTAAACGCCACGACTACTGCCTGAATGATGGGCAGCAACTGCAGACTGGTCACACGTCTGCTGGAAATCTTCACCAAAAAGACACTGTTTCAAAAGCCACAAGGATACCAAGCCACAAGAAGTCCACCACAGCCTTTGGTGGTAGTGCGCACGCACACGCACAGGCACGCGCACGCACAGAGCTAAATCACTTTAGCCTTGAACTTTGGCATGAAGGGGGACAACTAGCAAATAGCCAACAAGCTTCTCCTTCGCACAATACTAACCCCTCTATCTTCTGACTGTGCACTAGATTATTTTGTTTTCATTTATTCTCTCACACGCAGACAGACCAGACATACAGTCACACACCCACATTCATAACTATGAGAAACACAGAACTTCACACAGAACCCTTCTGTTTGCCACATGAGATCAAGTGTGCCCATCATTTATCTTTGCTTTTATTCATTATGTTGCTCATTTATTTACACTGCTTTGGCCTTTATGAGAAAACAACAAACAAAGGGGAAGAAAATAGTGTTACTAAAAGGTTGTTTTTGTTTGCTTTTCTTTCATTTATTTTCTTGATTGAGGGGAGGCCCCCCCACAATGCAAGATATGGTTACATCCGCTGAAGACAGAGCCCTCTGTTGCCTCAGCTTTTGGAGCTGAAGTTTTAATTTTTATTGGCCATGATTTTTTTGAGCTCACACGTTTTTCTCCTTTGTTATTTCTGAACGATTCTTCTTTTTCTCTTTTGTTTTTACTCAATTTCAGGAAAATTGAGACAGAGATTGAGGACTGCAGCCTCAACAAGTTTAAATTTTGACATTTTTTTGACCGATACCCTCGTAAACAATCTGTACCTTACCCTTTTTGAAGCTGCTTGCGACAGACAGCCTAGTTCAACATTCATTGTTTTCATTTTGCGCGCTCCCCCCTTAACCGCGTCGGACTGTCTGGCCGGCCCAAAGCCACTCGACAGCAGGGGGGGGGGTACCAAATTTTTCCTGAGAAAAATGTCCCATTAGTTGCTATGAGTACATAGGCAATTACTTTTCAAACAAGAAGTCCTGGTTTAATGTGCAGAAAAAGGATAGACCTTGCTAGGGAAAGCACTCTTAGGGGGATAGTGGTCCACCTGATTTGATACATGCTTGGTAACCGAAGACCGTTCTGAACAAATTTCTACGTTCCCTTAGAGTGAGGGTTATTAGAGGTTGCGTGCTCCGTTCAATCTTAAGAAGTGCCCAAAAGAAAGTCCTGACAGTCTGCGTTGGTTTATAATTCTCCTGCTAATTCGGAGGGTTTTTTTAATCTCCGGAGTAACGAGTGGTCGAGTTTGAAATTCTCCCTAGCTTTATATTTTAAATAAAGACACAGGTCGAGAGGTTACCCTTCCCCCATACTCCTCCCAACTTTATATTTTTCTTAAAGTCAGAAGTTGGAAGGTTCCTTGGAAATTCTCCCTAGCTTTATATTTTAAATAAAGACACAGGTCGAGAGGTTACCCTTCCCCCATACTCCTCCCAACTTTATATTTTTCTTAAAGTCAGAAGTTGGAAGGTTCCCTGGAAATTCTCCCTACTTTATATTTTCATAAGGCAAGGTTGAGAGGGTCTCCGGCTAATTCAGATATTTGTTTTAAGTTTCTGGAATTTGCAGCTGTTGAGAGTTTCCCGCGGTTTGGTACCGCGGTTGAGTTTGTTGTTAGGCATGGCCATGCGATTCCTGCCTGATCAGCAGATGAGCAGACTGTCAGTACTGCAAGGGACAATACTCTAAGTGTAGACTCCGCCAAGGCGGAAGTAAAAAGGAGCGTACCTCTTAGTAATCAGACGATACCAGTAAAAAGCAATTAATTAACACTAAAAGGTTGCCAAGCATGAGGGGGCAATAAGAGCTCATTGACCCCGAGAGACGAGGTGGACTGGCTATCGCCATTGGTGGGTTAGATGAGACCTATATTCCACTTAGACACTGCAGCAAAACCTTGTGAATGCATGGACGTGAAAATTGAGGCATGAACGTGTGCGGTGTATGAATGACTGAATGATGACACGTTACGTATGCCTGAGAGAACCGCGTTGTGAGTGCGAATGTGCCGTGGACGTGTCATTGAGTGATTGACCGATGAATGGCTGCTTGACTACACATGTTCCTCTGTTTCACCTTCTTTTCCTCCTGGGTTCTGATGCACTAGATCTTCTCCCTGTTTTTGCCAATTATGTAGTGGGGTGTTTAGAAAACACTGCTGCTTGTTAAAAATTAAGGTTTTAGGCCTTGGGCCTTCTAAAAAGTTACCAGGTTTTAAAGGTTTTTTTCTGGGTGTTTAAAAACACCAAACGACGTTTTTATATATGATACCACTTTCAGTGGAATGACTGGCTTTGACCTTGACTGACCTTACTGTTCATGTTCAGTGTCCATGTTTTTTTTGTTGTTATATGTGTATACTCGTTGTGGTGTGCACTTGTCTACGTCTTCGTCTTAGTTGTTGTTATTATGTAGCTTTTTCCAAAATACAGGTCGCTGTAAGGAGACGAATCAAGATCCAACTAAAGAAAAGAGATATTTTAAATTATCCAGTTAAGTCTTAATGGTTTCCTCTCTTTCTGTTTCTGAGTGTTTCCTAACAGAATGCCACCGCCTTCTCGACTCCGATCCTGTCTCCTCCAGCCGCCATGCCTAGTCACCGCTCTTATGATGAAGGATGAGAATTAAAGGGAAGTATTGTCCATAACTGTAACTGGGAAGCAAAGGGGAAATAGATTGAAATAGACACGTGACAATATGACATATTGTGGATGTTCTAACATAATATTTATTCCAGAGACTACAGAGACTTCCAATCCAACTGCAAAAGTGGGGACAGATCTTCAAATTTCCAAAAGGAGCGTACAGTTGACCCTGGCTTTGACCTTTATGGCTGAGGAGAAGGAGGTCGAGGAGGTTGGAGGGCACAAAGGCAGGCGGACACAAGAGAGAGGAAAACGGAGACACATCCAAAATGATCAGATAAGTAATTTTCCAATGATATTTATCATATGGTTTTAAGAATCCAAATGTATTCTTATGTAAAAAAAGGGAAGGGAGGGACCAACGTCCCTCTGATTTTTGATTTATATTTTATCATAGGAAAATATACCTCAAACCCTCCAACCATTTTCTTCTTGTTCCAACAGCACTTAGCGTGCAAGACCATAAAACACCTTCACTGGGTTTAGACACTTTTAAGGGAAAAATTAAGTGTTCTCAACATTGGGTTGGTGGCCCAATCTGGGTCGCCTGAGATTTAAAAAGGGTCCTCCTGAAATTCTTGATAATTGATTGAAATAAGAGATAGTTTAAAGTTAAGTAACTTCCAAGCATTTAAGGAAGCTCTCCAAACCGTGCTGGGGCTCGTCACCCCTACGAATGGGATAAATACAGAGAGCAAAAGACAATATGATTGTTCGACTCAACTTAACTTTAATTCTGTCTAACCTTAAAGGGCCAATAATCTCGCTGAACTCTGGTTCAGACACAGAATAGGAGACACTTTTGCCACCAATTGACCTTCAAAATTAAGTAAATTACATCTCAAATAATAATTATGAGGGAAAATAATGAAATAAATGAACTGACAAATTCAGCTCTATAAAAGAATTAGGCTATGTAATCAGGTGTGGAGTGTTAACATTATTCAGAATAAATAAAGGATAGAATAAGATTTCTCCTTCACAAATAAGAGATAGCAACGAAAAATGAAACAAACAATTTAAATAAATAAATAACATTATTTATTTATTTGGTTAAACTCAGTTAGCTTTCTCACATCTCCATGTCTCCCAATTGTATGTTTTCATCTTGAAGACATGAGAAATCACACAATGAAAAGTTACACCCCAAGGCTTAAGGATTAAAATATAAGTAATTATATTATTAAGCATAACTAATTATTCTGCCCCAACATTGTATAAACACATTATTATGTCTTAGTTCATAAGCAGTGTGTTTGTATGTGAAACGTTTTTGTATTTGATATGGGAGTGTTTTTAGTGATGCCCTATATGCGAGAATTTGTGTGTTGTTGTGTATTATTTCTTGCAGTTTTAGGTATTTGGCCTTTTCAAATAGTTCATTTGTGTGTGCATTGTGTGGTGCTTTATATAGAATTGTAATTGCTTTTTTTTTGTAGTTTAAATAAAGGTTCAAGATACGTTTTGTAGGTGTTTCCCCAGATTTCAGAGCAGTAATTTAAATGTGACCCAATAAGAGAAGAATAGATTGTCTTCAGTGATTTGGTATGTAGTATTTGTTGTAAATTCCATAGGATGTAGCTGCTTTTGGCAACTTTGTTTTTAACTACTTGTATGTGTTTTTTCCAAGTCAGTTTCTCATCTATCCACACTCCTAGTGCTCTATATTCTTTTACTTGTTCAATTATATCCATGTCTAGTTTCAGTCTAATATTTTCTGTTATTTTTTTATTTCCAAAGCTGATGAATTTTGTTTTGCTGACGTTTAGGGCTATTTTATTGACATTGAGCTATGTTTGGATTTTTGATAGTTCCTCATTCGTCGTTTCTATTAGAGTTTTAATGTCTTTACCTGAGCATAGGATGGTTGTGTCGTCCGCAAACAGCATTAGTTTAAGGCAATTTGAGACTTTGAAAATGTTGTTTATATATAGAATGTACAGTTTTGGCCCTAAAATCGAACCCTGTGGCACACCACATTGTATGGTTTGGCATATTGATATGTTTTGTTCAAAGTCCACATATTGTCTCCTATTTCTCATATAACTTTGAACCCAGTTTAGGGCGTTGTGCCTAATGCCGTACTGTAGTTTTGAAGTTTTTCTTCCAGAATATCATGGTTTATTGTGTCAAATGCTTTTTTAAGGTCCAAAAAAATGCTGAATACAAATAAATTATTTTCTAATGCATCTCTTATATTTTATATTTTTCTAGAATTTTCGATAATTGCGGTAATATTGAAATAGGTCGATAATTGGTGAAATCTCGTTTGTCTCCACTCTTGTGGATCGGTCTGATTTTTGCGATTTTCATTTGGTCTGGGAAAATACCATTTTTGAATGAGAGATTGCTGATATATGTTAGCGGTGGTGTTATTCCAGCTGTTATAGTTTTTAGTAGACTCATAGTTAAGTTATTAACGTCTCTGGATTTTTTTGGATTACAGTTTGTAATGATTGCTTTCACCTCTGCTTCCGTTACTTCTTCAAGTGTTAAATAGTTATCATTCTCTATCTTCTCACTGTCAAAATGGGTCCATTTAAGTGTTGGATGTTGACAGATTCCTCTCCCATATACAATAGTCCGATGCGGTTCATCCCTATGTACCTGAATGGTACCTCCAACAGTGGTAGAGGGAGCAGAGGCCCTTTTGGAATTGATCAGGACCTAAGTGTCCACCCCTAAGGCTGGAATCAGAACTTTCTAGCTGTGAGGTAGATGTGCACTACACACTGCATTCTACACACCAGCGTGCTGTTTACTCACACACTCAATAAGGGTAACTGAGTTAAAGGGGCATCCCCACGCCCCACCAGGCCGGCACCGCCCGGAGAGACCCTGCAAAGAGAGCCCCCAGCAACACCCCCCATGCCCCCCAGAGACCCACCGTCCCCGCCACGCCCGACCGCACCCTCCCGATCTGTACACGGCGGCCCAGCCATCAACAGAGGGGCTGGGCCCCCACCCGACAGGCCCGAATCTGTGAGGCTACCCACCACCCTGTTATGGTGCCTCTCCATTCTCCAATGGAGAGGCACTTCCCTATCCCCTGAGTGAATGTGTGTGTTTAGTGAATGTATGAAGTGCTATTCAAAAAAAGGTGGACGGAGGGGAGCGGTGCTCCCCATCCAACCTATGTGTATGTGGTGCAATATCTCCGGAGGGTGGAAGTGGTGGTCCCACCCTCCGGGGGGTGGTGTGTTTAGGTGTAATTAAAATTGGAGGGATTAGTAGGGCAGCCAGAGGTGGGGGTGCCGCCCCCGCGCCACTACTTAGTAGCACAGGTGGCGGCCCCCTCAACCCCAGTCCCAGCAACCAGCCCCCCAAGGGTTGGGTATGTGAGTGTGGTGCAACAAGTGGGTGAGCCAGACTAGCTGGGAGTGAGTGACGTGAAGTGTCCATGTAGGAGGCCTGTCTGGTGTGAGCCCGGCCCGTCTGCATGGCGAGCCACCAGAGAGGGTTGATGGCACAGACGGGCACGTGGCACTACGGGTCCCAGGGACGCGCCAAGCAGCAAAACTGGAGACCCCCCCCCAGGCAGAGCCAGGCACCAGCCACATCCCCCAGCAGTCCAGGCAGCGACCCCCGCTGGCCCAGAACGGCCCGCCCCACCAAAGCAGGCGGAGGCCGAGCAGGAGAGAGGCCAGCGCCCACACCAGGGCCAGCACAGGCCCGCACGACACCACAACATAGCACCCTCCACAGAGGGGCGGCTCCGGCCTCCCCCTGACGAGAGAGGACGCTATCAACCGCCCAAGCAGGGCCACCCCGCCAGCCACGGACCGATAGGCAGGTGAACCTAAACCCCCCCAGCCAGGCACCGCAACCCCACACCAACGCCGCCAGCAGAGCACTGGGGGGATGAAAGACCCCCTGATCACCCCATAAACACTTGTATTACCCTCAGGGGGGCTACAAGAAGGATTGGGTTAAGGTGAAAAAGTTACTTGGTTCTCCTTTAAGTTCATGCGTGTTTAATTATAAATTAAACATTTTATTCCATAGCATTTTGTTTTTCCTTTCTTCCTTTCACTTCTTGTTGTGAGTTACACTTTTGCACATTTTAACTTCATTGTGCACATCGTATTTTGAACTGCACACAGGTGTGAGCTTTTTTTATTGCCAATGATTATGGATTTTTTTTGTTGTGGGAGTAGTTTTTTCATTGCTTATAGTCTGTACTGTACAGACTGTATTGTGTTTTAAGTGGCCCTTCTACCATAAACACTAATGTTTTGACTGGTAGTTCAGACTAAGACAAATTAAACTGTCGGGCACATAAGTTGTAAATTGTTAATCTAATCCTTTGGTGTTATTCTGTGCATCTGTACATTTTACTTTTGGGCCATTGCAAGTCAAGACATTACTGGACAGCTGTGTGATGTGGTGCTTTCCCAGAAATGAGGTCACAGGTTTTATTTCAGAATTCAAGTTTTTATTTCATAAATCTTTATAAGTAACACTGTAAACATCAGAAATAAAGTGTGATCTGATCACATTTGATACTTGAATGTTCTTAATAGACTATTGCTTAACTTTAACTAACTTTACACTTCTGATTGCACTTCAGATCAGTTTTACACAAAAATGTCAAAACATGTCAAGTATGTGACACAACAACAGACTGATCACTTAAAAGTTATTTTTTTTTCAAGTTAGTTCACTCCACCAGCTTATATGATTTACAGTATGTTGGCCTCACTGGAGCCAGACTTCAGGATCTTAAGAGGAACCCATGTTTATTTTTTGTTAATGATAAAAAAGGTACAGACATGTGGCATAGTGTTTGTGTCATTAACGGTTTCCTATGAAACAATATCATGCCTTTTATAAGTTAACAGTGTAAAACATCTCTGTGTTGGTTTCAACTTTAATAATGATATACAGTTTTGTCTTCAAATATAAAATACAATGTGTGAAATAATTTTCTAGAAAAAACAGGTCAGCAGGTGCTCTCTTTTCATTCATGGCTAAAATAAACAAAAGTCTTGAACATTCATCACACATCACCACAGTTTTACAGTGACTGTTTTAAATCCCAGTCCCTGACTTTTCCTCTTTACAGTATGTTGGCCTCACTGGAGCCAGACTTCAGGATCTGAAGAGAAAGAACACATTTCACACATTTCCTGAACCAGGGATACATAAACGCATAGATCACAGGGTTAAGCAGAGAGTTAAAGTAGTACAGACAAAGAACAGCAAAGAATGTTGACACACTCATTGCTGCAAACCCTGCTAAAAGTGTAACAATGAAAGATGGAGTTAAAAATATTAGAAACACAACAACCACTACACCCAGAGCTCTGGCAGCTTTCAGCTCTGACCTGTTAACCTTCTGTGAACTCTGAAGTGTCACCGCTGTAACATGAGAGCGCATGGCCCGGGCCTGAGACACAGCCACCATAAACACTCTCACATACAGGATCACTATGACACTGATTGGAATGATGAAACTGAAAATTAGATCAATAACTCCAGCAAGAGGTGGTAAATAAATTGTACACCCTCCAGCACAGGAATCAAACCCACCTGGATGTTCAATGTTGTCTTTGAGCATCACAGTATGAAAGACAGTGGAACAGAGCCAACATAGGACAATGCATATCTTTGCTCTGTTTGCTGTGACTTTAGTTTGATAGTGCATTGGATCACAAACAGCCACATAGCGATCAACAGAGATTAACACAACAGTTCCTACTGAAGCAGCAGTCGAAACTAAACTTAATGCTACATAAAAGACACACCAGTCTGCACCTAAAAACCAGCAGCCATCGATAAGGAAGATCAGAAAAACGATGACAAACCCGACAGAGAAATCTGACACAGCCAGAGAGAGGAGGAGGAAGTTGGTGGGAGTGTGCAGCTTCCTGGAGGAGTTAGAGAGCAACACACTGATATCATTATATGATACAATAATTATCATCAAAGCAGAAAACAGCAGGATTCTAACAACATAACAAGTCATAAAACAACAGAACATGTCAATACTTGAAGTGTGAGATGGAGATGATGACCAGCAGGTTGAGAGTCACAGTGAGCACAGAGATGGAGGACAGGATGATGTGAAGGAGCACAGACACTGAGTGAGAGTACATGATCCTCCTGCATGAAGAGTTTCCCAGGTGTGGATAGCAGAGCTCAGCTTCATCAGGTGTGCTCATAGTGATGAGAAGATGATGATGCACTTTGCATTGTTCTGTCTCAGCCTCTCTGATGAACAACTGATATATTATTCCCGCACCAACACATGGATGTGGAGGCTGGACCTGAGGACTGGACCTCCCTCAGAGACTGTCTGATTGACAGATTATTATTCTACTCCTACATTATGCAACACTAAACAATTCTGACCTTTTTCCTTTCGTACTGAATCAGCCGGACACCTGTGACTCATTCTCCTTTCATTCGGATTATGTTTATTTTCACAATTATTTTAAACCCTTTTACTGGAATCATTAATTGTTATTTTAAGCACTGGCTATTAGGGGTGTAAGGATACACTCAATCGATGTATATCGAGATTTGATTCAAATCCAATTTGAATCCCGATATTAGGTCTCCTATTCACACAGTGGTTAGGGAAGTGCTGTACCTCTCATTGGGGAACATTTAGGCCTGTCAGGTGGAGGCCTGGCCCCTCTGTTTATTTATGTATTGGTTTATTTAACAGGGACAGTGTACATTAGTATCTATATAGAAAATGTACCAGATTTAGCCAGAAGGCTTTTTTTTCATCTGTGAATGAATGTTAAAATGTCACCCTAAAAGAATACAAATGAAAGGAAATATACAATAAAACATACAGAGAAAAATGTAGCTACATAACATATCAAACTTCCATATTATATTTTATTTAAATAAATAAAAACTAAACAGTACTTGATAAGAGACAATCATCAGATATTAAAATACAAATTCATAAAATAAAACATTAAAAAGTTACCAAGAGGCCCATGCAGTCAGGGGAGGCACAGAGGGCGCTGAGCTCACCGGGCATAGTGACGGAGTGCACGTGGGGCGCCGATCGAAGAGTGTACACGCGCAGTGCAAAGAGGAGATTTGAACAATAACTATGGCTCATTGTGCTGGCGACATCGGTAAAGCGTGATCTGGGGGGGTTGGGCATCGCCCCGGTGCCTCCGGGTGGGGGGTTGAGGTTGGTGGTTGGGCGGGCTTGGTCCTCGGCTCCTTGTGGCTTTCTCGGCTGTGTATGTGGGGGCTCTCAGCCTAAGATCTCTCGTGCGTCGGGGGGGCTTCTTGGTCATTAGGGGGTTTGTTGCTGCCCACCTTTGAGCCCGGGGTGGTGCCTGGGTTCGCAGAAGTGCTTCTTGCACAAACATTGATCATGGATGCACTGGCCTTGGGCTGTGGGATAAACTTGTACTGGGCTTAACCTTAGACATGTTAAACCTAAATTCCAGTTTCAGGTATTACCACTCACTGCTTCCCTTTGCTTCCCACCATTATACTTAAGCTTGGTTTTGTATCACCCGCTTCAATTTTTCCACACTTGTAACCAGACTGGCTGAACTGATCACACAACACAATAAGCATAATATGCACAACTGTAACATCACATTTAACTTTCACCATAAAACGACTCTTCCCTACCCCTTCCTTTTTCCTACCCTGACTCTCTCTTCCCTGTTCTCTTCCCCCTCACCTAGGTGTAACACTGCCCTTTCTTTCTATATCCTCTCTTTAATAAAGTGTTTTTACCCTTTCTTAGGGAGGGGCTTGTGATGGACACAGTTATGCAATAAAATATATTAATTAATTCAATTGCAATAGAAAAGCATGCATTGCTGTCTTAAAGGAGACATATCATGCATTTATGTCTGTCCTTTTTACATATAAATCATACAGTTATGGTCTATATAAAGCAGAACTGCAATGCTTGGGTCTGAATTCCTCATTATTATAGCTCCACCCCTTTTCTACCCCTTTTCTGATGTGCTTCTGAGAGCAACTCGTTTTGGTGCGGCCTCTTTAAATGCAAATGAGACACTTATCCTCTCGTAACTTCGGCATCCTTGAGCTTGGACTACAAAATAAAAGTGAGAAATAAAAATGGCGGATTGCTCGAAGTGTTGGGCCTGGAGTCGATGTCCTAATTTGGCAGTTCTGCTGCAAATACTGTGACGTTGTTGTTCAAAAAACGTAATAGAGAATAGAAAAATCGAAACAGATTGAAAAATATGGCCAAAACAGAATATAAAGATATCAACGGAGCACCTGAAGAGACTAATTTGAACTTTTCTGTACTTCTAAACACTCTAAATAAACAACAAAATGCATTTAAGGGCTAAAAAAGTGGATAAAAAAGAGCAACTTTGCCAGGAATGTCTGGCCCACAAACCATAGCCTTCCGACATTATGGCCCACAGCAAGATGTAGTTGAATTATCCTGCACTACATACTACACACCAGCGTGCTGCCTACTCACACACTCAATAAGGATAACTGAGTTAAGTTAATATGTACTGTATTTAGTTATAAATTATTGTTTATTATTTCAAAGCATTGTTTTTCTTTCTTCCTATCTCTTCTTATTGAGTTACATTTTTGCAGTGTTTTACTTGTTTTTTTAAGCACTGGTTATGGGGGGTGTAAGGATACACCCAACCGATACTGTATATCAGGATTCGATTCGAATCCAATTTGAATCCTGATATTGGGTCCCCCATTCACACAGGGGTTAGGGAAGTACTTATCTATTAAGAAATGGAGAGGTACCATAACAGGGTGGTTGGTGGATTCACAAATTTAGGCGCTGTCAATCGACTGATGGGTTTGTCTCGCTGTCTGCAGGCCGATGCGTGGGTCCAGGCACCCTTGGCTGGGGGCTGCTGCACAACGCCAGGTGTGTGTCATTGGTGTGCCTCCTTCTCGTGGTAGTGGCTGTCTGTCGGTGCTCTCCGGTGTGGGACGTCGCCACATGGCCGGCTGTTGTTCGGCGTGCAGTGAAGCTTGGGCTTCTGTCCTTGTGCTGCCTGAGGCTGGATGGTGGCCGGTTCGTGGGCTTTCCCTTGGGGGCCTTGTCCTTGATTTTGACAATAACTAAAGCTCATCGGGCTGGTGACATCGGTGAAGGGTGATCTGAGGCCCTCTGGGGTGCTCGGCCGGTGCTCCCGGGTGCCAGTGGGGCAACTTGTATTGTCCCCTTGGTGCCCTTGGTGCCCTTGACGGCCGGGGATGTGGCCTTTGCTCTTCTGCTAGGGTTTCGGGCGGGGGTCTCTTTGGGCCCTCCCCTGGGGAGGTTGGGTTCTGGGCCGTTAGGGTTTTCTTGGGTGTGTGTGTGGGGGTCGGTGGCTGCCTCACAGCCTGGTATCTCTAGGGCGTCGGGGGGCTCCTTGGTTGTGGCGGGTTGGCCTGGGGCTCTTTGGCTTCCTTTGTCGCTGCCTGCCTGGCTGCACCTTTGAGCCCGGGGTGGTGCCTGGGTTCGCAGAAGTGCTTCTTGCACAAACATTGGTCATGGATGCACTGGCCTTGGGCTGTGGGATAAACTCGTACTGGGCTTAACCTCTCACACCTTCCCTCTGTTCACGGCCACCACTATTATACCTAAGCTGGGTGCTGTGTCACCACCTTGCATTTCTCCACACTTGTCACTAAACTGGCTGAACTGATTACACAACACAATATGCACAACTATTACATCACATTTCACTCTCACCTTAAAACAGTCAACTTTTCCCCACCCCTTTCATTTCCTTCTTGACTCCCTCTTCCCTTCCCCCTCACCTCGGTGTAACACTTCCATCTGTATTTATATTCTCCTTTTAATAAAGTTTGTTATACTTCCTTAGGTAGGGCTTATGGAATAAAATAAAATGATTTATTTAATTGCAATAAAAAAAAACATGCATTGCTGTCGTAAAATAATTGCACTACGTATAGTGTTGACCTTCGACAACATGTGCAGAAAAGGCTAAAAAAAAAAAGAGCAACCTTGCCAGGAATGTCTGGCCTACAAACCATAGCCTTCTGACATTAGGGCCCACAGCAAGATGTAGTTGAATACCCTGCACTACATACTACACACCAGCGTGCTGACTATTCACACACTCAATAAGGGTGACTGAGTTATGTTCATATGTATTAAATTATGAATTGTTATTTATTATTCCAAAGTATTTGTTTCCATTTCTTCCTATCTCTTCATATTGTGAGTTACACGTTTACTCCTTTTTACTTCATTTTGCACAACATCATATTTTGAACTGCACACAGGTGTCATTTTTTTTTCATTGTCTATGATTATGGATTTTCCTCATCTTTGGATTAATTATTTTATACCTTTAAGATATTACTGGACAGCTGTGTGATGTGGTGCTTTCCCAGAAATGAGGACACAAGTCATTTTTATTTCACAATTGTTTTTTTATTTCATAAATCTTTAAAAGTAACACTGTAAACAACAGAGGTCAAGTGTGATCTGATCACATTTGATAGTCCCTGCTTTAGTAGATTGTTCCTAATACACTATTGTCTAACTTTAACTAACTTTACACTTTGTTTAAACAAACTGTAATAGTTTTCACATTTCTATCATTTGTTAAACTCTAAAGGAATCAACTTGCTGTGCATGTGATTGGTGCACATTTGTCTCCACATCAGCAACTTCTGATTGTACTTCATATCAGTTTTACATTAAAATATCAAAACATGTCAAGTTTGTCTGAATCAACTCTCTGACAGTCTGAAGTTGTTTGTAGATCTGAATCATTTCTCTTGAAACTTAAAGAAATACATCCTCGATAACCAGCTGTGTCAGCATTAGCCCACTTAATATTTACAAATGTAATATTGTCGCAAACGTTTCTTTACGATGTTTTATATATATTTTAGGCTGTGATGGTTTCTTGAAAATAAACCATCTGATTAATTTTAAATGATTACTGTTCAGCTAATATTGCATGTCTTTGCCTGGGGACTGCAGATGGAAATTAGTATGAGCTAAATCTGGTACAAAGCATCTTTTCGTAAGATTTTTGTATTTTGTACATTGTCCCTGTTAAATAAACTAATGAACTAAACTAAACTGCGACACAACAACAGATTGATCACTTAAAAGTTAGTTCACTCCACCAGCTTTCCCAGTAATGACAAAACTCCAAACATAATAAAATAAGCAAATTGTTATGAGATTTACAGTATGTTGGCCTCACTGGAGCCAGACTTCAGGATCTGAAGAGAAAGAACACATTTCACACATTTCCTGAACCAGGGATACATAAACGCATAGATCACAGGGTTAAGCAGAGAGTTAAAGTAGTACAGACAAAGAACAGCAAAGAATGTTGACACACTCATTGCTGCAAACCCTGCTAAAAGTGTAACAATGAAAGATGGAGTTAAAGACATTAGAAACACAACAACCACTACACCCAGAGCTCTGGCAGCTTTCAGCTCTGACCTGTTAACCTTCTGTGAACTCTGAAGTGTCACCGCTGTAACATGAGAGCACATGGCCCGGGCCTGAGACACAGCCACCATAAACACTCTCACATACAGGATCACTATGACACTGATTGGAATGATGAAACTGAAAATTAGATCAAAAACTCCAGCAAGAGGTGGTAAATAAATTGTACACCCTCCAGCACAGGAATCAAACCCACCTGGATGTTCAATGTTGTCTTTGAACATCACAGTATGAAAGATAGTGGAACAGAGCCAACATAGGACAATGCATATCTTTGCTCTGTTTGCTGTGACTTTAGTTTGATAGTGCATTGGATCACAAACAGCCACCAATTTCCCAGTTTAACAGACTATGCTTTTCTAAGATTTTGCAGTGGTGATATTGTAATGGTTTTTTTTGTCCAGCATTTTCATTGTTTGTTTATAGAGTGACTCCAAAGGTTTGAGTGTGGTTGTGTTTTCCTACCTGAACTTTAGAACTGCCTGCAGTGATAAGTGTGACCTGATGAACCGGAAATTTGAATTATTGAATTTCACTTGTTGACGGACCCTTTTTTTTTACCTGGGATTTAAAAATGAGTTTATTGTCGATTATGACACCAAGATATTTGAATTCTGGGACTACCTGTATCTTTTCTCCTGCAACATAAACATCTGCCTCATTATTTGGGATGTTGAACCTGGAGAAGAACATTGCAACTTTTTTGTAAGTGTTGAGTTTTAATGAAGACTTGTAACCATTGTGTGATATGGACCATGGAATGTGTTAGCTTTGCTGCGGCTTGTGTTAAGTTAAGAACATTCCTACTAGGGATGGGCGATATGGACCAAAACTCATATCTCAATATGTTTTTTCAAAATTGTGAAATATGATATAAATCTCTAATATTATTTCAAATGAAGTAAGTAAGTAAGTAAGTAATATTTATTTATATAGCACCTTTTACAGACAGGAGTCACAAAGTGCTTCACAATACATACAGTGCATACAATACAATACAAATTACAGTTCCAGTCACAAAAATATGTCTGACCAAAAAGACAATTCTGGGTTAAATTTGTTGATGCAAGATGTCACAGGCTCATTTATTAAACAACAGATGATCAATATGTGCCACCTTTTACTTTTTCACCTGTTAGGGACGTGTGAGTGAGTTCTGTAGTGTGGCTTGTTATGGGGAAGGTCTGGGTTAGGGTGCACTCACTGATCATCTAACTGAGCTTTACAATGAGTATTTTAATACAAAATAAGCTATATATATATATATATATATATATGCAATATTGTAGTTTTCACTATAAAAAACTCGATATAGCTTGAATCTCGATATATCGCCTAGCGCTAATTCCGACATTATAATGCAGCCTAAATGAAAACAAATGTATATATGAAGCACATTTGTTTATTTAATATACTTACAGTTCATATACAAGTCAACATGTTGTATATTTACTGTTAAGTTCACGTTGCTTGTCTTCATGTTAGATATTTATATTTTATTTTCATTACATATTTTCTTGTTTCTCATGCTTACTTATGTGGTTCTCTGGTATTCACTAATGACTTATTAGACACATTTATTACAGACTTTACATTCTTTAACACTTAAAAGCAGTGTATATTTGTGATGCTTGTGATTGGATGATTTTTCATGGTGACTTACGTGGTTCCTTCCGCTGTGGTAGACGTTTATATCCCAGTTGAACATTTTACAGAACATGTAACTATAACTGTGTTCCATCCTGCTGCTCTTCAGGAAGGTAAACTCTTTGTCTCATTTTCCAAGGTATTTACACAAGTTTTTTTTTGCCGGAACGTCTTCTTACATCCATCTCTCTTCTGAGTTGTTTCCAGGTTTGTTGCCGCTGTCGGCACTAATTTCGTGAGAACTGCCACCCAGGCAATTTCAGGTGGAAGTTCTCGTGAGACTAGTGACAGCGTTCAGTTTAGTAAGGCAGAGGAATGTTTTTATTTATTTATTACATTGAAATACTGGATATTTACGGGAAAATACTAATACAGGACGATGGCGGGAAAAAGGGGTAAAATACGGGAGAATCCTGGCCAAAATGGGATGTATGACGGGTATGCTTTGGACACTGTAGGTATAATACTGATAGGCCGATAGTTACTAACTGTATTGAAATCACTATTTTTATAAACTTAATCTGTTTTTTTTGTGTTAGTTTTCCGTTATCTTTATCTCAATTTTTTTTTTTGTTTCTTCAACTGTAAGTTTCTTTAGATGCTTCCAGATTGTTTTAGAATATTGTTTTGTATTCTTGATTATTGTCAAGAAAAAAATCAGCTTTCGCCTTTGTGATAATTTTTACTGCTCTGTTTTGTGAAGTTGTGAATAGCTTCCTGGCACTGACTGACCTAATCTTGATGGTATTTTTAAGGCCAGGTTAATCTCTTTCATCACTTTTAGAATGTCTGCATTTATCCATGGTAACATATTTTTTTTATTGTGTTTCTTACTAATTTTACGGATAAAATCTTTAATTGTTGGTTCAGTAGTTGACAAAAATAATTCATTGTCCTTGTCACTATCTATTCTCTGGAGAACTTGGTCCCACTCAATTTTTCCTCTGAAACAATATCATGCCACTGTAAAACATCCCCAAGTTGATTTAAACTTTGATAATGATATACAATTTTGACTTCAAAAAATCAAATACAATGTGTTAAATAATTTTCTAGAAACAACACTTGAGCAGGTGCTCTCTTTTCATTCATGGCGAACATTCATCACACATCACCACAGTTTTACAGTGACTGTTTTAAATCCCAGCAGCACATTGTCCCTGACTTTTCCTCTTTACAGTATGTTGGCCTCACTGGAGCCAGACTTCAGGATCTGAAGAGAAAGAACACATTTCACACATTTCCTGAACCAGGGATACATAAACGCATAGATCACAGGGTTAAGCAGAGAGTTGAAGAAAAACAGACCTACAACAAAAATGTAAGATGATGCACTTTCCACTCCTAACCCTATTGTTAGTAAAACCAAGTAAAGTGGAGTTAAACACAGTACAAACACAACAACCACTACACCTAAAACTCTGGCAGCTTTCAGCTCTGACCTGTTAACCTTCAGTGAATTCTGAAGTGTCACCACTGCAACATGAGAGCGCATGGCCCGGGCCTGAGACACAGCCACCATAAACACTCTCACATACAGGATCACTATGACACTGATTGGAATGATGAAACTGCAAAGTAGATCAACAACTCCAGCAAAAGGTGGTAAATAAAATGTACACCCTCCAGCACAGGAATCAAACCCACCTGGATGTTCAATGTTGTCTTTGAGCATCACAGTATGAAAGATAGTGGAACAGAGCCAACATAGGACAATGCATATCTTTGCTCTGTTTGCTGTGACTTTAGTTTGATAGTGCATTGGATCACAAACAGCCACATAGCGATCAACAGAGATTAACACAACAGTTCCTATTGAAGCAGCAGTCGAAACAAAACTTAATGCTATATAAAAGACACACCAGTCTGCACCTAAAAACCAGCAGCCATCGATAAGGAAGATCAGAAAAATCTTGACGACCCCTACAAAGAAATCTGACACAGCCAGAGAGAGGAGGAGGAAGTTGGTGGGAGTGTGCAGCTTCCTGGAGGAGTTAGAGAGCAACACACTGATATCATTATATGATACAATAATTATCATCAAAGCAGAAAACAGCAGGATTCTAACAACATAACAAATCATAAAACAACAGAACATGTCAATACTTGAAGTGTGAGATGGAGATGATGACCAGCAGGTTGAGAGTCACAGTGAGCACAGAGATGGAGGACAGGATGATGTGAAGGAGCACAGACACTGAGTGAGAGTACATGATCCTCCTGCATGAAGAGTTTCCCAGGTGTGGATAGCAGAGCTCAGCTTCATCAGGTGTGCTCATAGTGAGGAGAAGATGATGCGCTCTGCATCGTTCTGTCTCAGCCTCTCTGATGAACAACTGATATATCATTCCTGCTCCAACACATGGATGTGGAGGCTGGACCTGAGGACTGGACCTCCCTCAGAGACTGTCTGCAATACACAATACACAACTTGGGGACTTTCTCTTGCACTTGTACAGTGTATTAAAACAAAACTGGTTTATCCGCCAGAACATAGAAACTAAAAATTTTAAACCGACTTGAACCAAATGCTGCGTGACCCTAGATGGTCCCCCTCATACAAGTTAAAATGTGCAATTTATGAATATATATGGCTTTTGTTTTCAACACTTAAATCAATTGTTTCATCTATTTTAGATCTAACCATAGATTTAAGTTTTTGTCATTTAAGAATGCTTTCACACCGACGTACCCTAGCGTGAGTAAAATGTTCTAGGATTTAGGAGGCTGTGTGAGCTTTCAAACCATGTCTCAAACGAATCAAACAGGCCAATTCTAGAGCTATTTTTTCCGCCGGTCTAAGCGCGTGATCTGGAGAACCGGTGACAATGCAAGACAGGACACTAAAACCACCAAAAGTATGTTGTTGCTCCTCCAGTGTTAAAGGTTGCGGAAGAACAAACACAAAAGGTAGAAGTTTCTGTGCACTGTAAAGCACTCATAGATTAGAGCCTTTTCTTAAAGTTTTTGTTTTACTGCCCAAAGAAGTCTCTACTCCAGTAACACTGTTTGATGAGGATCAGAAGTTGCACTCTGAACGCAAACCGAGCCAAACCAAGGTGATAAAATGATCAGCTGTTGGGCCTAAACCGGGGTGATATTTTTTAATAAAGAGAGTTGCAAAGTGGAATATTTGAGAAGAGTTTATTGCAGCCTAAAATAGGTTACTTTATAACAGAGAAGACAGGTAGGGAGGTGTTTTACCCAGAATAGACTTGTAAACAAACTGAAACCAGTGGTGAAGCCACTGGGCATGAAGAGAGGGCCACCTCGCCAATTTATAAAGGTTGCAATGGTGAGTGTGGAAGGGTGCGTTAGTATCAAAGTGGTAAAGTGTGTCCAGTTTTTTAGCACGATACTTTGGGCCATTTTGTATATAATGTTGCAATAATCTAAAATCAGGAGTATTGTCATCAAGACGAGAGTGTGTTTGGCAGCATGAGTGAAGGAGGCTTTGTTACACTACTTTGTGTGGTGAAAGACGAAGATAAATCCAGCCAGAAGCCTATATATTTATAGGATTTGACAAACTCTGCTGGCGAATCATCTGTACAGCTGATTATGGGGAAGCTGAATGCCACATTCCTTCTATCAAAGATGATGCACTTGTTTTTATTGATGTTAAGGTAAACGTGAAGGGGGGACTGCTCAACAGAAGTAAGGCTGAGCTGAAGAGTGGATGATGCAGAATGAAGTGAAGTGCCAGTTGAGTATAAGTTAGTATCATCGGCATACAAATGGATCCGGAAAAATGCCAGCAGCTTTTGCAACATCATTAATGTAGATGGAAAATAAGGCTGGGCCCAAGATTAAGCCCTGAGGTACACCTTTGGAGATGGTGAGTCGGACAGGATGTTTTCCATCTTAACCTGCTAGACACAGTCAGTAGGGTAGCTGGCAAACAAGTCACAGCAAGTGGTGCATAGGCCGATGCTAGAGAGCCCTTGAAGGAGTCGAAGGCCTTAGCAAGGTCAATGAATACAGATATGCAGATCTGCTTTCTGTCTAATGCTGTCATCCAGGATCTTCATAGTGGCTGTTACACATCCATCCCGGAAACCTGATTGCAATTCTGACAAAATCTGATTTGAGTGTAGGAAGTGGCTTAGCTGTTTAAAAAAAAAAAAAACAACTTCAGAATCTTGGAAAGGCATGGTAAAATTAAAATGAGAGTTAGAGCCACCTTTGAAGAGGGTGAGAAGATCTTAGCCGGTTTCCAGTCAGGGGGAAGGGCAGAAAGTTGTAGAGACAGATTAAATATTCTGCTAATGTGAGCAAGATTGATGTTAGCAGCTGATTTTTGAGAACATGGGTTCAAGCCCATCAAAGCCAGCAGATTTGTTATGGTCTAAGCCTCCGAAATAGAAAGACATTTAAAGGAGAAATCAGTGTTGCAAGATGAGGAAAGTCAAGTGATGAAAGGGGCTGTATCGGGATCTGAGATAGAGTATGCTGTAGTTGCATTAACAAAGTGATGGCAGATGAGTGAAGCCATACAGGACACATAATACCATAAAGATTGGTAAGTGGGGAGAGGACAGTTTATTTTCTATGGACTTTACTGTTTTCCAGAACTTCCTAGCATCGGATCCACATCTTCTTCAAGTGGGAGATTCTGGCCTTCCTGATCGACTGTGTATTTTTGCATTGCCTGAAGGCAAGCCAGTCAACATGGGACTGTGAGGAATGGGCTTTCCTCCAAAGGGCATTCTTGTGATAGATACATTTTGCCAGGTCATGGGAGAACCAGGGACTATAACAATTTTTGGTCCTATTTTTTTTCAGTGGGGCATGTTTGTTGATGATTAAACTAAAAGTGTTCTTGAAATATGACCAGGCACCATCTAAGGAGGAGAAAGAATTGATTCTGTCCAAATTTACTGCTGCAATGTCTTAAAGAAAGGAATGCATGTTAAAGTTATTCAAAGAGTGCTTGGTCACAATTACTGATGCCCATTTGACTGAGTAGCCAGAATGTGTACATGCAGTGACACAGAGGTCAGTCATTTGGCTGAAAACTCCAGGTTGATAGTTCCAAGAAGCAATAGTAAGAATGAAGTCAACTAATGCAAAGGATGAGAGGGATTTGAGGTTGGGTCTGGTAGGCTCAGATATAATTTGGGAGTGGTTTAAAGCTTTACATTTCTGCAATACTATGTCAGTTGGGTTGATCATGTCCCAGTTTAATTCACCCAGGAGTACAATTTCAGAAGAGATGTAAGGTGCTAGGAGTTGCATACCGGCCCACATAAAGCACTGCATTTACACGTGGGAGAGAGTGAAGGTGAAATTGTACTGATTTAATACAGGGGTCTCACTGGCGGTAACTGCGCTGCTCTAACTGCAAGTGACAAATAGCGCTGGTGTTTGTGGATGAAGTGCTATTTGCTCTGAGGCATTTTTCCATATGAGGGTAGCAAATCTGTACAGCAGTTATGAGTATTCCCTCATTTACATACATTCAAATGAGGCCAGTGCTACTGGTGGCGGCAGTGCAGTTTGTGTCCATATCCTGGTTTGCATGTATATCATGGTTTGCTCTGTGAATCGTCATTTTTTCTGTAGTTTAGTGTTGCAAACGCAGCACAATCCTTTTGAAGATCTGGTCATTGGTCATGTCTTGGTCTTGGTCCATTCTGGTCTTTAGCAAGTCTTGGTCTTGGAATAGTGTGGTCTTGAGTACAACACTACTGTATGCATTGCACATTTGAGTTTACGTGGTATGATGGTTGTGGTTTTCCTCTTGATTTGGTATCTCAATTGTGGCAACTGGACTTGAAGTTTATTTTGGGGAGATCTCACCTCTCGTCCGAGAGGCCTCTTCAGTTTATTTGAAAGCATCATCACTTCATCTTTTAAAGAAAATGTGTCAATTATTATGCATGATGAAGGCTTCTTCCCTGGAATTGACAAGTGGACAGACATTGATGTCCAGGAACTTCTGACCAATTAGTCAAATATGAGGTCCAGCATGGTTTCCCCGCTTTTTCCCCTCACATCATGGCCACTCCAGGCCTTTAAAACAGGACTGAAATGCAAAGGATGGGTTTTTATTCTCCTGCAGACTGGCCGACTCAAGGAATGTGTTAAATTCAGCTTCTGTGGTCAGATTCAGAATGTTCAGAGTTAGAAAATTCTGCACACAATAACCATCCTCTTGCATCATAATTTGAGAAGACTCTTTATTATCAGGAGAGCAACATTGTTACATGACTAAAGAATGTTGTTGCTCAGTGAAACATGTTGGTTGAATGGAGTGTTGGGATTACCTTCATGTGTTTACTTTGTTTTTCTTCACACCTTTGATTGGACCAATCCCCGAGGGACTGAGGCTTTGAATCAGCCGGTAAAGTTGTGGCCTCAGAGAATAACACACACACATTGTAGTTCTGTGTCGCTACGATATCTGATGTAATGAATCCTCTCTCTACCTATGAGCAGCCCCCAGAGTCAAACCCCAAAGGTCAGGTCTTGTTGATACTGAAAGGTTACAGTGGGTCAAGTGTATATGTGAAACTTAAATATTACATGTATCTTTGAGTCTGAGGTCTATCTTGTTTTCTAATCAGATACTGTCACAGACATTATGAATACAAATGTAGTCTAATACCAAAAACATCATCCTAAATTTGTACCAAGTGAATTATCCAAACTGGTGGTTCTTCATTTATCCTACTTCATGTTGGAGCTTAGACCCACTGTGTCCATCAAACATTCTATCACTGGTTCTCGACTGGTCTGGTTTTGGAACCCAAGAACCAACCATGATCTGAAAATCATCAAGCAGGTAGCTTGACCCTCAATCATTCATCGGCACCAGTTTTTAATGTAAAATCAAACTAAAAGAGCAAACAGAGAAAGGAACATTTATTTAAGTATTGCAAACAGGCAAATGCCTGTGACCCTCTGAAAACAAGTCTGCGAGCAACTGCCAGATCTCCACTCACGAGTTAAGTCCTGTCCAAAGATAACATTACAACACTTAATTTAACCACCATCATTGCCTTTACTGGTCTTTGTGAGCATGGGCTCTATACTCTGACAAAGGAGCACATATGCTCCAAAAGTCCGATATTTGGGAGCAAAAAGAGACATCTATTCAGAGACAAAAAAAATAAGCAGAACATCTCACATTTTTGATTTACTGTACATTAAGGTTTTTCATTCATGAAAGGGGAATGTTCATCGCCGTGCAGGTAGGTACCACCCAATTTTCACAGATCTGTTCAGTAATAGAAACGACATATTAGTATGATAATATATTATCAACATGTGATGCAATAAAAACTGATTATTAGCTGCCAAAAACAGACCAGTTTACATATTTAAGATTATCAGGTATATGCAATGGGGCAAAGTATTTGCAAATGTACTTTGATGTGTGTGATAGAATAGAATAGAATATCCTTTTATTGTCCTTGTACAGGGTACAACGAAATTTGAGTGCAACTCCAAGGTGCCAGTGAGAGAAGAAAATAAATATAAAAACACAGCAAAAAGAATAAAAAATTTAAATATGACAATAATATGTACCGACAAATACCTAGATAAATACACAGCTTGAATGTACAGATCTACAATAGCAACAAGATGTTTTATTGCACAAGATCAATATGATCAGTATGTGTGAGCGATGTGAGCGGATTTGTTTGTTTCAGTGATAGCGCTGGGAAAGAAGCTATCCCTGAGTCTGTTTGTCCTGGTTTTGTGTGACCTGTACCGTCGGCCCGATGGTAACAGGTCAAACAAGTGATTACTGGGGTGGGAGGAGTCCTTGATGATGTTGCCTGCTCTGTAAATATTGGGCCGAGATTGGATGAGTTCTGCGATTTTTGTTACACACTATTTGCAGAAAAGTCACGTGCAGCGATTTGTAAATTTGTGCGTGGGGTTACCACCAGGGAGTGCAAAAAGTGTGATTTTTAAGCTCTATCAAAGACCATCAATAATGGTGAAGGATTAGTCTGGTTATTTTCTTTAAAAGTCCTTTCAGAGTAGGCAGGAGATAATTTTTGCTGCGATTTTGCTCAGAAGTCGTAGTAGCTGTTGTGACACAGTCGGTGACCAGACTAAATGGTTGTCCCGGTTGCTCCAGTGGAGCCACCATCAACCGCCAGCTCCGGTAGCTGATTGTGACTGTTGGTACCTGAAACAAAGTGGCTGGAGTTTGCATTTAGTCATGGACTTCAGCCACATTGTGCTAACGACTGGACGGGAACCACCATTGTGTTAGATCATGGAATTTGTCTCAACATCTGTCCAAAAAGTCATATTGGCTGGCGTTGTGATTGTGTGCCCATTGAAGGATATTTATTGTCTCTTAATTTCTCTCTATTTTTCGTTTATTTACTTGCATTCTCCGCTGTTTTTCATATGCTGCTGCAGTGTCATTATAATACATAAAGGAAAAAAATGGCTGTTCAAAAAGGCCCCTTTTTGATCGACCCACCAAGAAATCAACATTGACAAACTGGCCCACTTCATGCACAGTGTGAGGAGCCAGCCAGCCAGCAAACAAGTTTCATGTCCCTTGATGTAAAACACTGCATTTGATGTTGCTTTGGACCATAATCATATAATAATCATTAACTTGAACCCTTAAGTAGCATACAGTAAAATATTTACAGCAGTGAAGTGATATTACAGCATGTAGTGATTTTAATGCAAATGGTCATTGATACAATAAAATGTGGCTGACCCCCCACCCCAACAAGCTCCAGTATCCCTCATATTTTAAGACAGTGTACAGGAAATTTATTATGCCTGTCAACCTCTTACTAAATACAATTAGATGATTATAATCTGGTCAGCCGACCTTTGTTGACATTGAAATGCTGTGACAATTCCTACTAGGGCTGGGCGATATGGACCAAAACTCATATCTCAATATATTTTCTAAAAATGGTGATATATGATATAAATCTAGGTTATTTGATTTAAAATGAAGTCTGACCAGAAAGACAATTCTGGGTTAAATTTGCTGATGCACGTGAGTGAGTTCTGTAGTGTGGCGTGTTATGGGGAAGGTTGGGTTAGAGCGTACTCATTAATCCATCTAACTGAGCTTTACATGCTGTTCTGAGAAGTGTCATGGCAAATTTGCGGTTGACCTGCATTTGCATGATGATTTTATAAAAAAGGATTTATTATAAACTAATTGAAAAAGAGTACAAAAAAAGAGTGTCCCATCCTGTTGGAAGGAATGGCGGCCAGCAACCAACTGGGAAAGTTCCACAGCTTAAGCTTACAGATTGAGAAAAAAGTTCCACCTTGATGAGAGGAAAAGGAGGGGGTCAGATGCTCCCAGAGTGGAGATGTTGGAGAATGATGAAGAGGTGGATGTATTGAGGAAGGCTGGTGCCACTGATATCTGTCTTGATAGTGTGTGTAGTCTTTGTGCACCGCACCTGAGAAGTCAGCTTAGACGGTGTAGTTATTACGCCACCTCACTCAGTGGCCTTGTCGGTTCCCCCTTCGTTGTTCGGTCAGCCTCAGTCTCAGCATCAGCTGGTGTCGGCAATCATCTGCTTGGATCCATGTCACTGCCGTGTGGGTCGTCAGCTGAACGCGGAAAGGGTCGGTCCACCTCGACTGGCTGGTCCACCTCCGGCCGGTCCACCTCCGGTCGGCGTTGTAGATGATCACGAAGTCATCAGGCCAAATATCGTGTAGATGATTGGTTGTTGTCAGAGGAATGGTAGTCTCCACACACCTGGCAACTTCTCTTGGGATCGGTTGGTACCTGAACAGAAGAAAAGAGGGGAAAACAAAACAAACAAAATAAAATAAAATAAAACTAGTTTAAAGAGAAGGGGTGTTACGGTTAGTTAACTAACTAAATGATAAGTTAGTATTGCTTTGGCACTCAATTATAGCTTCCAGGAAGGCAGAGACAGGTCAGAGGTCAGGATCTGAGAGCTTTTCAGATCCTAAAAGGTGCTGCTGCACAATCACACAATCGTTAGGAGTGGGTTAGTGAGCTTTTAGCCATGCCGAGCTCAAAGTTATCTGTAGCCCATTGACACGTAAGTGGGAAAATGTGAGGTTGAAAGAAAAGCAGTAAGTTTTAATTCAATTCTCCTTTCCTGGAGCAAGGAGAGTCATAGCTGGAGTTGCAGTGATTCTCAAACTGTGGTTCGTCTACTACCAGTGGTACGCTGATACCTGGCGAGAAGCAACAATTTGAGAACCACTGTTTACAAGGACATGCAAGTCAGACGGAAAAGTGTGGAGCGTGACTACATGTTTTCCCAAGATGAATACATACAATTGGGAGACATGGAGATGTGAAAAAGCCAAACAAGTTTAACCAAATAAGTAAATAATGTTATTTATTTATTTAAATTTTTGTTTTGTTTTTCTCTTTGCTATCTCCGTTTTATCAAGGAGAAATCTTATTCTATCCTTTATTTATTCTGAATAATGTTTGCACTCCACACCTAATAACATAACCTAATTATTTTTATAGCGCTGAATTTGTCAGTTCATTTATTTCATTATTTTCCCCCATAATTGTTATTTGAGATGTAATTTACTTAATTTTGAAGGTAAATTGGTGGCAAAAGTGTCTCCTATTCTGTGTCTGAACCATAGTTCAGCAAGATTATCGGCCCTTTTAAGATTAGACGGAATTAAAGTTAAGTTGAGTTGAACAATCATTTTGTCTTTTTCACTCTGCATTTATCCCATTCGTAGGAGTGATGAGCCATAGCACGGTTTGGAGAGCTTCCTTAAATAATCGGAAGTTACTTAACTTTAAACTATCTCATTTATATCGATCAATTATCAAGAATTTCAGGAGGACCCTCTTTAAATCTCAGGCAACCCAAATTGGGCCACCAACCCAATGTTGAGAACACTCAATTTTACTCTTAAAAATGTCTAAACCCAGTGAAAGTGTTCTGTGGCCTTGCACGGTAAGTGCTGGTGGGGGAAGAAAATGGTTGGAGGGTTTTGAGGTGTATCATTTTCCTTTGATAAAATACAAATAAAAAATCAGAGAGACGTTAGCCCTCTCCCTTCCCTTTTTTTTTTTTTTTTTTTACATAAGAATGCATTTAGATTCTTACAGCTATATGGTAAATATCACTGGAAAATCACTTATCTGATCATTTTGGATGTGTCTCCGTTTTCCTCTCTCTTGTGTCTGCCTGCTTTTGTGCCCTCCAGCCTCCTCGACCTCCTCCTCCTCAGCCATAAAGGTCAGAGCCAGGGTCAACTGTGCGCTCCCTTTGGAAATTTGAAGATCTGTCTCCACTTTCACAGTTGGATTGGAAGTCTCTGTAGTCTCTGGAATAGATGTTATGTTAGAACATCCACAATATGTCATATTGTCATGTGTCTATTTCAATCTATTTCCCCTTTGCTTCTCAGTTATAGTTAAGGACAATACCTTCCTTTTTAAAAGGAGAGACTCCAAAAACAAGTATTTTTTTATACAAAATACAATATATATATATATATATCTATGCGATATTGTAGTTTTCTATATCGCCAAAATACTGTACTTGATACATCTTGACTCTCGATATATTGCCCAGCTCTAATTCCTAAATCATAATACAGCCTAAATTAAATCATGAATTGGTATATGAAGCACATTTGTTTATTTAATAAACATACAGTTCATATACAAGTCAACACTTGGAATATTTACTGTTAATTTGGTAGATGGTTGTCTTCTGAACGAGAGGCTGATGGTTCAATCCCAGTACCTGACTATGTATCACTCAAAGAATGAGAGGATTAATAAAGCTGCTTTGTTTTTATTTATTTATTTATATAAAAAAGGACAATCCATAATCATGTATAATATAAATAATTAGCTAATTAAGGCCACATTTTCTTCTCTAGTCCTTTGACAGGATGATGTAGAACTATAAGTACAAATAAATATTAATATATATATATATATATATATATATATATATAAATAAATTTATAAAATGTGTGTGTGTCATACTGCTGTTGTGGGTAATTATTGATTTTAAAAAAAATATTTTTATTAACTTTTATTGAACATTAAAAAAATACAAACAAAAATAAAATTCCCAACTTCTTCAAAAGCAAAGAACAAAAAACAGTAAATGGAGCACATTTCAGGAAATCAAAGGATAATTAGCTTGTAATTAAAGTCCAGCTGTGATAACGATGGTGACCTTTGACCCGGTAGGAATTACTAGGCTGAGTGAAGGCTAACATGAACAAGCTAATAACCACCGCTCTGTGTTTGCTAGTTTTCGTGGTTTAAAGTGTTTATCTGTGACTTTATGGAGACTTGTGGAGCTTCACTGTAACTAGAAACTATTGTTGGTCCTGAGCTGAGAGGTAAGTTTAATATTTATCTTTAAAAAATACAAAAACACACTTTAACACTTTAAAATGATGTGAATCAGAAGTTTAACACGGCGCCTCTATCGACTTGGAGGAGAACTGCACACACTGTAGCTTTATACACAACATTACGCTCACTGATATATTGATTTAATATTTGAATAAAAACAAAGTCAAAAAGCACATTTTATTTTCTAAAACACATCTTGTTTTGTGTTGTTTTTCAACTCGGAAAAGAAAATTATTCTTGTGATCTTAAGATAGATTTATTTGTTTTATAAATTTGTTTTTGGTGTTTCTTTGTTTCATTTTTTTCCCATTGTTTGTTTTTAGGGTCGTTTTGTCGATTTTTGTTGTCTTTTTTAGGCATTTTGTGTATGTTTTTGTTTTGTGTATTTTTGAGGTTGTTTTGTGTAGTTTTTGCATGTTTTTTAGGCTTTTTTGTGTGTTTTCTGGAATCGTGTCATGTATTTTTACTGTTTTATGTGTTTCATGTTGATTTCTCATCTGCGTATTTTTAGTGTTTTTGTGTGGTTTTTAGTCTTTCTTCATGCCTCACTGCATTCTTTCCTTTTTTTAATGCCTTTGTGCATTTTTAGGAAGAAGAAGACGTATACAAGTCCAAGCAGCAGCTAAATGTGGAGTTTAATGTTTCCATTGCTTTCTGTGTCTTCTCAGTGATAGAGGCTGATCTCCAAAGAAACATAGAAATATATAAACTATAAATACATATCTATGGGAGAGTGGACTGGGAGCGCTGAGAAGAAACACCTCAGGACTGTCAACAGGTTAGTGTTACATTTACACTAAAAAAGGGAATGACGGAGATCTCCAGTGAAGGTCATGATTAACCTCCGTTATTAGGTGTTAAATAGTTTTTCGCCCATTTTTATCCCTTACTATAGCCTCATTTTTTTGTACCTTACTGCATTGTTGGCCCATTTTAAGTATATGCATTATATTTTTAGTAGTTTTGAGGGTCTAATGATGGTCTAAACTCAATTTTTATTGTTTGAAAATGATGCCTTACCTCTGATTTAGGGTGTTTTTCCTCATTTTTCATGTCTTAATGCGTTTTAACCCCAGTTTAAGTGTGCTCATTGTATTTGAACTAGTTTTTGGGGTCTTATGATAGCCTTATCTCAGGAATAAAAAGTAAAAAAAAAACATTTTGTATGCCTTACCTCTATTTTTGTGTGTTTTTACGTTTTTTCAATTTTTTTTTATGCCTTCATGCATTTTTATCCCAGTTTAAATGTGGTCATATTCAAACTGGTTTTAGGGTCTTATGATAACCTTATCTCAGGAAAAATAAAAAATAAATGATTTTTTTTATGCCTTACCTCCAATTTTGGGTCAATTTCCTTTTTTTTGTATTTTCTTTGCTTGTTACAACAAATATTAATTTAGATATTAGAATGAAAAAGTATTTTCTAAAATTACTCTAAAAATCACATTTTAAGTAAAAAAAAAAAAAAAAAAAAAAAGGAACATTTACTGTGAAAATAGATCCCCCTGGTGGCCAATCCCAAAAATACAACAGAGTTGACAGGCCACCATTCATCGGTTGTGGGTATTAATGAACTTAAGATTTGAGTATGTGTGTATATATATATATATATGTCAGTGACAGTTTTCAACGCAAGCATCTTCAATACTTTTACTTTTACCAGAGTATTTTTTTTAATTTTATTAAGTATCTATACTTTACTTGATTAGAGGACTAGTACTTTTGCCACCTCTGCTAAAATCTAATCGTTCTTAAGGCTAGTTGGTTGTTCTCCAGTTAGCAAGCATTAGCTAAATGCTAAATACAAACCTTGTTTTGCTAATTAAAAAGGAAAATAACATGCATATTAAAGGCTGTTCCTTTTATTTTACAAAATGGCTCAAATGTGTTAAAAAAAAAGTTGTGTTGAGTCTCCCCCTGGTGGTTTTCACTTGTACCTACACCATCCTCAAATACAATACATTTAAATTCTTGCTTTGTGTTTAAGAGAAACGATACCATGTACTGGGGATTGACTTTAGCCAATGTGTGAGAATTGTACTTTCTACAGAGTGCCATGTATTTATTGTTTTATCGTTTTATTTGTATATTTAGCATGCTCACAATACGCCTCATAAAACAACTTGTAAATAAATTATTTAAATATTTAATTGTGAATTTGATCAATTGAAAAAAAAAAAAAAATGCAGTTAACATTTCTTAATCTGGCTTTGTTTGGTTTCCGGCTCCGTTAGACTTCTGTCCAATCAGCTGCGCACACTAAGGGCCAATCAGCAGCCAGAACGTCACAGCCAGCACGTCGCAGCAAATACGTCACAGCCACGCGACGCTGTAATTCATCCGTTTTTCTCTCTGAGTAGAGGAAACACTGAACAATGTCCAGAACCAAGCAGACCTCCCGTTAGTCCACCGGAGGTAAAGCTCCCAGGAAGCAGCTGTCCACCAAGGCTGCCCGTCAGAGCGCCCCGGCCACCGGCGGAGTGAAGAAGCCTCACCGCTTCAGGCCCGGTACCGTGGCTCTGAGAGATCTGTCGCTACTGAAAAATGTAATGAACCTTTGTTATTAGTGACATTATCAGTTTTTTTGTCCGTTAACTACTGCTACACCGTTTGTCTGACTTTGACAAATAAGCTATAAAAAAAAAAAAAAAAAAAAAATCAGAAATTTGCCTTTATTTTATTTATTCACTCGCTTTTTCTTCAGGAAATGCAAATATTATAGTTTAAATTATTCTATCTGTGTGTGGGTGTGGGTTTTTTTTGCTGTCGTTTGGTTGTGTATTTTGTAGTGATGTGTATTTTGTTTTAATCAAAATATACATATAAAACCACATTGTTAATCTTTATTTCCCTTTGTTAATTTTCCTCTGTCTCCCTCTCACAGGATCTGAACCTGTGTTGGTTCTTAATCTGAAGCAGAGTCTGCTGACTGATGGAAACGTCTCCAGTCATGGCTGCTCCGGTGTGTTGATGTGTTCTTTTGCAGCAACTACCAAGTCAAATTCCTTGTTTTGTTCTAAACTGTAACTGGCCAATAAAACTGATTCTGATCTCCGGCACAGGTGGACCGCATAACCACAATGTTTATCACTGCACTTACCAGTGAATTGTTTCTCTGCTAATACTAGTGTTTAATCTAAACAAGTAAACCTCTTTAATTTATTATCAACTGTGTGATTTGGATAACATTAATTAGACATGTCTTAACATGCAAGGATTATTTCAAACAAGATGGTTTTTTTTAAATTATTTTATGGACTTGATTTAAGTAAAAGGAACTCTGATTGGTTTAAACCTCATTACCTCCAGTTTTTAAAAGTCACTTATTTACGCTGACTCTTTGATTACTACAAGTACTTTGTTCAGAAGTAGGGATGTAACGATTCACTCAACTCCTGATACGATTCGATTCACAATACTGGGTTCACGATACGATTCTCTTACAATTTATTTTACAAAATGGGATTGTACATGAATGACTGAAAAATATTCCTTTATTTTTTTTGGGAAAATACTGTACTTTTTTTTTTATTTTTCAATGTCAAAAGAATTCCTTGATAAACTATTCAAAACAATGCAATTTAACTAAAAATAAATCTTGAATGAAATAAATAAAGGAATAATACAAATGAAGAAGCCTAATAATTAAAATTCTGGTTTTATAGTAAACAATGCAAAACTACATAATAGTTCTTTTTAAAAGTGCAACTGAAAATGTATTTTGTGCCTTAACAATTGGACTTCAAAAAAAAAAAAAAAACAGTCTGCACTGTATTTGCGTCAGATATTTGTTTGAACCAGCAGAGGGCGCTGGTAACCCAGTGGTCGGTTGGCATGCTGATATCTTGCAGTGAAGAAGAGATGCTATGCTAGCAGACAGAGCTAATAGAAAAACGTGACTTTTACAAATATTCACGTTATATTACAGATATTCTTTCAGTGTCAAAGGGATAAGAATCATTTATGAACATGTTTAAGAGTAGTAGGCGGCCAGAAAGAGAGTAGTAGCAGATTCCGCCTGCCGCCAACATTTCTGGATAGCGCCCTCTGCTGGTTAAAAAAAGTACTGCGATCAAATACATGTTATGTCATTGTTTTAATTCCTCTGTAAAACATGCTGTCACAATACAACAGGGACACGTTCACAGGTGGAAGGATTTAAGCAGGTGCGCTAAATAAGAAAAGCAGACCAGAATATGTGCTTCAAAACAGAAAAACAATGGTTTGTTGCAGCTAACTTGAGTAGGATATATCATTTACTCTCTCATGGTCGCC